>NC_068944.1:13378030-13681060 GCF_026419915.1 Harpia harpyja | reverse complement strand
CCTCAGGGGGAGGACTCCTCACTCGTCCCCTGCTCCACCATGGGGGCCCTCCCACAGGAGACAGTCCTCCAGAAACTTCTCCAATGTGGGTCCCTCCCATGGGCTGCAGTCCTTCAGGCACAGACTGCTCCAGCGTGGGTCCCCCATGGGGTCACAAGTCCTGCCAGAAAACCTGCTCCAGCGTGGGCTCCTCTCTCCACGGGGCCGCAGGTCCTGCCAGGAGCCTGCTCCAGCGTGGGCTTCCCACAGGGTCACAGCCTCCTTCGGGCATCCACCTGCTCTAGCGTGGGGTCCTCCCCGGGCTGCAGGTGGATATCTGCTCCACCGTGGACCTCCCTGGGCTGCAGGGGGACAGCCTGCCTCACCGTGGTCTTCACCACAGACTGCAGGGGAATCTCTGCTCCAGCACCTGGAGCATCTCCTCCCCTCCTTCTTCACTGACCTGGGGGTCTGCAGGGTTGTTTCTCTTACATGTTCTCACTCCTCTCTCCGGCTGCCATTTCTGTGCCCCAGCAACTTTTTTTCCCCCTTCTGAAATCTGTTCTCCCAGAGGCACTACCGCCGTTGCTGATGGGCTTGGCCTTGGCCAGTGTCGGATCTGACTTGGAGCTGGCTGGCATTGGCTCCATCGGACGTGGGTGAAGTTTCTGGCATCTTCTCACAGAAACCACCCCTGTAGCCCTCCCCTGCTACGAAAACCTTGCCGCACAAACCCAATAGACTTATCTAGCTTGCCACTCCATCCAAATATAAAAAAAACAGGAAATAAACTGGGAAGTGTGAAGAGGAAGGACTTTGCTGCTGTTGTTGCAGCCATGCAGTAAGATACACGCTGAAGCTAACATCTAAGTCTAAGCTAGTCTGAATCAGCTTTTCCATTCTTATAATGGAACTCTATAATAAAGTAGATAGTTTCTTTAAAAATATTCATTATTTTCACACAGCTCTGCTTAACACAAGAAGAGCAGTAATTGCTTGACAAAGGATAAAGCTCTATGTCTCCCTCGTATGTAGGTAAAAAATACTGTACTGCTCTGCTAAGACTTTACACTCCATCCCAGATAGTTATCTAACTGCTGCTCAGTTCCGAAAGTAACAGAGAACACCCATTCCACATCTATATCACCATACAGGACATATAGAATAATTTCCCATTACCTAGTAACAAGTTTAAGATCCTTCTTGTGCAAGCCATTGTCTCCTGTACCAGACGTCTTCAAGAGAAACCTTTAGAAAAATGCTCTAAAATATACTACTTCTGATTCCACAGATAGATAGATAAAAACATATGCAAAGAGGGGGGAAAAGGGGGGGGGAAGCTGTATTCATACATATTTTAAAATTTAAATGGTGCAACAGAGAAGAGCATGGACAGAGAAAACAGAGAAAACAAACTTGAGAAAACGGATTCTATACTTTCCTCCAACATAGCCTTTGTGTGTAATTCTGGGCAAGTTCCATATCTTCTCCATACCTCCAATTCCCAAATGCAATAACATAACAACTCTTGCAGCATGTTGCTCAGAAACAGAGGGAAAAGTAGGCATACAAATAAACCAGCTAGGCAGATTTGCACAGATGGATAGAGGTTTAACCTGAATGAGTTTAATAAACTGCTGCATTTACAGGTGTTTGCAAATAAAATTAACCTAAATTAAATCAGAACCTCTATGAATTAGAAGTGGTCTGTCATTAATAACTATACTTTTAACATGTGCAAGAGAGCTTGAAATCTCAGAGTCTATGGGTGGAGACAGTACATGAAATATCTGAATCCATCTCCAAATATGTTCAGGTGATATGGAAGGATGAAGAGGAAAATCTCCATCAATTTTTAAATCATGGTTATAGGTTTATTATAATGTTAATATTTAATAAAGACCTAAAAGACCATTGAGAATACGGATATCTCTATTTTGTATGCATTCAGAAGAGAGAATTTGATTTAACAACCATAATGACTCATGATGAATCTTTCTCCTTGTCCTATTACTGTAATTTCTTCAGAGGATTATAATGTACCTGTTGGCCTTTTCCTATGCAATAAAGCTTTTCTGGGGAAACCTGTAGTTACAGTGGATTGGTAATACTAAAATAAACTCTGTTATCTAACCCCTTTGCCTTCATTAAACTATTTAAAGTGTCTGGATTGATCTCTTAGTAAGTTAAAGACTGTGGAATTCTCTGGAATCTGTTCCCTGGGGCACACTCTTGGCTGTTTCTTAGAGTCATTTCCCCCCTCACCTTCCCTTGGCCTTGGAGGTCACTTTTTCATCAGATTCAGTTGGGAAACTACTATGAGTCATTTGTATAGTCAATAATCTGTATTAGCGCATGATCACAGGTATAGTTCAGTCCTTGTTCAAAAGAAGGATTCAAAACTTACATCTTCAGAGCTTGCAACTTTGTCACTATGAAATAAATGATATTAAATATTTCTAGACGCGTAAATATTTTATGAAAAGAGAGAAGGAAAAATAATGGGTGTTATACCTAAAATTTTCTTCAACCTACCAGCTACCTTCTATTACCAAGGATCATTTTTAAGGTATGGGAAAATTATTTCTTCCCATACTTAAAAACATGAAAAGGAACTAAATCTACATATAAGGCAATATTGACCTCAACAATTAAAAATTTCAGTGCAAATGGAGCCATTCATCTCATCTTGCAGATTAAGATACCCTAAGAACACTGCTTAATAAGATGTCTTAATATGCATCAACCTTTGAACAACTATCTTTATTACTGATTATATTTTTTTATCTTGTTCCTGAATTAGCTGAGAATTCAGTTTAAATGAAATGAAAAAACCCTTCACAAAGAATTGTCCAGTCAAAGAATTATATAGATATTCTCTCAGCAAAATGCATGCTTTCACATTATTGGTTTTAAATGTATGCTTTTATTTTTATGTAAACTAAACTTGGTTTTAGTACATCATAAAAGTATCTGATACATATTTTTGGAGTCCTAATTAAATGCATGGATTTCTTTTATTGAGTCTGGGTCTACAGAGAAATTACATAACATTAAAAAATAATCAATGATATCATAATTATAAATTAAGTTCTGCAGGGATAACTGCTGGGTTATTCAGTGCATACAGTGTGCAAAGACCACCTGGCAGGAACTGAAACACATATTTTAAATATCCAACACACTTCAGAATTAGTAGCACTGTGTTCCTCTGGGTCTTCGTTCCATAATTTCCATGTTTAGACATAAAGTGTCAGGGTAGGACCCTCTGTGTTTACTACGATGAAGTTATCCATACTGCAAAATAAGCATATCTATTACTTCTACGTTAATACTTTGCTTAAATATCTCATAGACATCAGGAGGAGCTGTCCTCAGATTAAAGAAATTCTGCCTACCACAGGGATATTACGAAGACTGCTACAGCCCAAAAAGGGTTAAAGGCCAGTGGCTCTAAAGAATAACCTCTCAAGTTCAAACTTATAAACACTCATGTTTTCAGGGTTATCTTCATGATGGCTGATTTCAGATGCCCCACTCTGTTCCTTACGTTGTACCAGTGTCAACACTCTCAAAATGAGACAGGTCTTCTGCAATATCCACGTCAAATCTTTTTAGTCATCTCCACTTCTCTTTTAACTAAAGCTCAACTAGTCTTTTCTTTCCTGGTCTGCACCTAGGTTTGCTTTTTTCACTCTATTTCAAATAAAACTCAGGCATTTTGGCACACACTGCTTACCTCCTCCTGAATCTCTGAACTCTTGTGCTGTATTATCTGGCACTGTTTATCCTGCTTTCAAATGATCTCATAAAAAAGTGCAGTGGAGGGCCTGTTGGCAAAGATTAAAACATAACTAGCTTTGTCTCTAACACATTTTGATTTAAAGAGTCTGTAGAGAATACCTGATTCATGAATAGTTATGTGGGATCTAGTGATCCCAAGGTGTCAAGCTGAGGAATAGCATAAATGTTAGCTTTCCAGCTGTTGTCACAAAACAGCCTCATGGGCAGATCTTACAGTTTCTAACACTGTGCCAAGGCAGAGAACACCTTGAGAGCCTACTTTTCCATTTACATGTGTGTAAATATTAATAACATTCTTGGTATCATCACAAGTCCATTTAGTTCCTTCAGGATGTTTCCCCACTTCAATGTTAGGTATCTAAAAAGAACACAATAAAACCAGAGAAAACCCTTTGCAGAAATGCACTCCGCTAGGGTTTCTTTACTAGAGTAGTATGTAGCACTGCAAAGGAAATTACAGAAATTTGTAGTTTTCAGGATATAAAAATGAAGAATGGTGTTCCTTTAGGACACATTGGGAAAATAACAATTCATTTAGAAAGAAAGTTAAAGCAACAACAACAACAAAACAAACAAACAAACAAAAAAAACCAGAACAAAACCATTTTTGTAGCTAAATTAAAAAAAAAAAAGAAAAAGAAAGCTTAATAACCTAATTTTCAGACTTGGACATCTACATTAGTATTTTAATTCTGTAACGGGAGATGCACTCATAATGAGACCTTAATTACATGTATCACTTGCTCTTAATTCCCTTTCGTTTTACCCTGCACTTTAAAAAGAGTTGAAGGGTATTACAGAATTCAAGGGAACTGGAGATAATGCAACCAATGGCAGTAAATCGGATTTTTACCTCTAAAAAGCTGGGCTTAATCTAGCTTCATAACAATAACTGTAAGATACTCAATGTGAAGTAAGAAAATGGTATTTGTCCAGTTCTTCTGAGAAAGCATTTTTAAAAAGTTAGCAGCCTAGATGACAGATGCAACAGGAAAATCAGTGACTTAACTGGCTTATCAATTGAACAATATCTTCAGCATCATGGTTTACGTACATAGCTAGTGAGCAGAAAGAAGTTTGCACTATCCTCATATGTACGGTTTCCACTCTGCAGAATCAGGGAAGCTTCAGCCTCAAGTACTGTCTGTTTTCATTTCTACAAATGCTAAGCTGTTGAAAAAGTATAGATGTAGTATAAGTATAGATGAGTGGGAAAGAAAAGAAAATTACTATTCTTTTTCTACTTTTATTAATATTTGTGCCTACAGTCAGAATGAAGGTCAGCATGCTACTACATGAGGGATTTTGTTTGGGAATCCAAATGCACTACGGTGTGGGAATGAAAACAAAACTAAATGTTAGGGTAACAAAGTGTATGGGGTAAGAGCACTACATTATTCTCAACACTATGTTCAATTTACTTCTAAAAAAGGTACAGCAAAGACTAATCTTTCATTCTTACATAAAAGAATATAAATCCCAAACTATACAACTGGCAAAGCAACTAAAAAAAAAGTTGTGACAAACATCAACACAAAAAATTTTTCTTCACGAGAAATGCTAAATCACCTGCAGGCTTTTTGGGAGCCTGAACACTGAAACTAAAAACATTGCCTGAGATACATCGGTAGTGGTTACCACACTTATTCAATGGGAGAAATGTCTGATTACCATAATAGTTTTAGACATCATTACAGATGTGTTTTTTAACTCTACTGCTCTATTTGGAAGTAAAGCAGTATCTAGCTTCATTAGTACTTAGATGGAAAACCATTATATAAGTGGGTTCAGTAAAACTAAGGAAGCACTGGAAACTTACTTGTCATTTTTTCTTCATTGTCTCTTTCTCCTTTTATGAATAAAATACCTTAAAATCTAGATGAGTTAGAAAAATGGGGCTCTTTTACCATTTCTCAGAATGAAAGCTTAGTTAGGAGTGGTAGACCCAATTTTCTTTTTAAATTACAATTCAAGTCATTACATTCTGCTTAATTAAGATCCTGTAGTAGTTTCAGTTAGATAAGCTAGTCCTTGTTTTCTGTTGTAAAGAACTCATAGCAATGACCGTAGATGAAGCCATACGGAAGCCATTGTTTTGGTGACCTGTACATAAAATAGGTGTATTGTTGCCTAATTTGATCAATATAAAAGTAATTTAAAATCTCAGCAAGAATTCTCTTATTTGTGTAGTCATATTAAAATTTGAAATTCATAGGAGCTAGTTTACCTTTGGCAGCAGGGGGCTGCAGGAACATCTGTGGGAGAAGAGGGCAGGGGTTGCCCTGTGCCAGCCATGACCAGTTCCACAACAAACTCACTGCAGGACACAGCCGAGCCCACTGATGAAGCTGGTGGCACCTCTGGGAAAACATATTTAAGACAAAAAAAAAATTGCCAGAGAGCAGAGAGAAGAGTGAGGGGAAAAAAAGCATGAGAAACAACCCTGAAAACACCAAAGTTGGGGAGGAAGGGAGAGGAGGTGCCCCAGGCACCAGAGCAGTTATTTTTCTGCAGCCCATGGAGGAGACCATGGTGGAGAAGGCATTTCCCAGAAGCTGTGGGGAGGAGCCATGCTGGAGCAGATATCCACGCAGCCCATGGAGAACCCCGTGCCCAATATCAGGTGTTTATTCCCAGAGCCCACACTGGCAGAGGTTTATCCTGAAAGACCGCAGCTTATGGGAAGGACCCACACTTCAGGTTTATCCTGAAGGACTGTGGCGCATGAAAGCCCACGCCAGAGCAGAGGAACAGTGCGAGGAGGAAGGAGCAGCAGAGAGGAACTGCTAAAGACTGAGCACAACACCCCCATTCCCCATCTTCCCCTGCACGGTTCATCAGGGACAGGGTGGGAGAAGAGTCAGGAATGAAGGAGTGAGTTTGAGCCTGGGAAGAAGTGGGGATGAAGGGAAAGTGGTTTAATTTTTGCCTTTGTTTCTCACTGTCTGAATCTATTGTAACTGGCAATAAATTAAACACATTTTCTCCAAGTTGACTCTGTTTTGCCTATGATGGTAATTGATAGATCATCTCCTTGTCTTCTTCTTGACCCTCCAGCTATTTCACCTCAATTTCTCCCCTTTTGTCCTGTTGAGGAGAGGGAGTGCCAGAATGGCTGAGTGGGCAGCTGGCAGCTGGCCAAGGTCCACCCTACACAACCTTAAAACTTTCTCTGCAAAATCGTTAGTGATTCCAAGATCATCTTTATATTAAATTACACTTTTATTAAGTAACACTTGCATTCATGTGTATAGGAATTTGCACCCTGAATACCAGTCTTATTCATGGAATAAAATCTGCCAGACTAGGTTTATTTCTATGAACAATTCTGTCTGGAGTTCAGAGTGTTAACAATGGCTTTAATTTTTTTTTTTCTTTCCATCTTTTTCAGGCCATGGTTGTGCTTTCACTATGACAAGTGCTTCTCACAGATCTTTTTCATTTTAGTCTCCAAAATATCTCCTTGTTAGGTAGATAGACACATACTCAGATCCAAAGTATAAAAGACTAAGGTATCTATTGACTGAAATGTGAACAAAAGCAACAGGTTTGTAAACAAATGTATGAGAAATGCATGTGCAGAAATCTTTGTTTGCAAAAAACTATTCTGTGTATATTGATAATTTAGCACAATGTTGAACAAGCATAACATAAAATTGTCAGAAATTCAAGGAGGAAAGCATTATCATAGAATCATAGAATCATAGAATCATTTAGGTTGGAAAAGACCTTTAAGATCATCGAGTCCAACCACCAACCATGCCCACTAAACCATGTCCTGAAATGCGTTGTCTACGCACTTTTTGAATACCTCCAGGGATGGTGACTCAACCACTTCCCTGGGCAGCCTGTTCCAATGCCTGATAACCCTTTCAGTAAAGAAATTTTTCCTAATATCCAATCTAAACCTCCCCTGCTGCAGCTTGAGGCCATTTCCTCTTGTCCTGTCTCCAGCCACCTGACAGAAGAGACCGACCCCCACCTCACTACAACCCCCTTTCAGGCAGTTGTAGAGCTATAAGGTCTCCCCTCAGCCTCCTTTTCTCCAGGCTAAACAACCTCAGTTCCCTCAGCCGCTCCTCATAAGACTTGTTCTCTAGAGCCTTCACCAGCTTCGTTGCCCTTCTCTGGACACGTTCCAGCACCTCAATGTCTTTCCTGTAGTGAGGGGCCCAAAACTGAACACAGTACTTGAGGTGCGGCCTCACCAGTGCCGAGTACAGGGGATGATCACTTCCCTAGTCCTGCTGGCCGCACTATTTCTTTTACAAGCCAGGATGCCGTTGGCCTTCTTGGCCACCTGGGCACACTGCTGGCTCATATTCAGCCGGCTGTTGACCAACACCCCCAGGTCCTTTTCTACCGGGCAGCGTTCCAGCCCCTCTTCCCCAAGCCTGTAGTGCTGCATGGGGTTGTTGTGACCCAAGTGCAGGACCTGGCACTTGGTCTTGTTGAACCTCTGTCCTGGTTTCAGCTGGGATAGAGTTAACTGTCTTCCTAGTAGCTGGTACAGTGCTGTTTTGAGTTTGGTATGCGAAGAATGTTGATAGCACTGATGTTTTCAGTTGTTGCTAAGTAGTGTTTAGTCTAAAGTCAAGGATTTTTCAGCTTCTCATGCCCAGCCAGTGAGAAAGCTGGAGGGGCACAAGAAGTTGGGAGGGGACACAGCCAGGGCAGCTGACCCAAACTGGCCAACGGGGTTGTAGCAGTACATTCCCCCCTCCCCATCCTGCCAGCAGGAAACAAAATTTCTCCAGGAAGGAAGAAGGGGAAGGAAACCCTGGAGGCTGCAGGTTGAAATTTGAACTGGCCAGTCAAGATGCGCCAGGTACACCAAGGTGACCCTCCTGGCCAATAGAATTAAATGACCACAGGTCAGATTCGACAGGGGTATAAACGGGGTCCCGCCGGAGAACATGTGGGAATCAGTCCTCCTCGGAGCAGCGGGTCTGCAGTCGGGGACTCCCCCTCGGGCCGGGGCACCGCCCGAGGTAACTCCTCGAGGGAGAGAGCCCTCAGCTTTTAGGTGAGTGATATGCGCGTTTTGAGCCATCACTTTAAATCTTGGGGATTCTTAAGTCGGCCGTGTAGTATTAATTCTCTTTACATCATTGAGCCTGTGGTTTTATAAAATGTTACCGGACTTCTAACTAACTTTTGCTGAAGAATAAATCTGAGTTTTAACACCTGTTGGATTTGGTTAGTCGTGCATCCGTAACAAGGGTATTCCATACCATGTGACGTCACATCTAGTGTATAAAGTGGGGGGAGTGGGGGTGGGGGGATCGCTGCTCAGGGGCTAACCGGGTGTCGGTCGGCGGGTGGTGAGCAATTGCACTGCGCATCATTTGTACATTCCAATCCTTTCATTATTATTGTTGTCATTTTATTAGTGTTATCATTATCATTATTAGTTTCTTCTTTTCTGTTCTATTAAACCGTTCTTATCTCAACCCACGAGTTTTACTTCTTTTCCCGATTTTCTCCTCCATCCCACTGGGTGGGGGGAGGGGGGAGTGAGCAGCTGCGTGGTGCTTAGTTGCTGGCTGGGGTTAAACCACTACAACCTCATACGGCTGGCCTCGGCCCATTGATCCAGCCTGTCCAGATCCCTCTGTAGAGCCTTCCTACCCTCGAGCAGATCAACCCTCCCTCCCAACTTGGTGTCATCCACAATTATTTACCTCCTTTGCTTAGTTAAAAAGAAAATAAAGCTTCCACATGGCTTAATGTACAGGCTACCTACCTAATTCTCTTGGAGACATCATAAGTATGCACAAGTTGGGACTTTGGAAAGAAGCATTTCAAAGGGTAGGGGGAAAAAAACCAAAACAAACCAAAACAACCAACCCCCCCCTCCCACTAAGTTAGATGGTTAGAAGGCAGGGTCTTTGAGTAACATGAGAGAAGTAACTGTTAGTAAAGGATGTAGCTCTGCACTATTTGGATTATTTTGAATGATTTAACTGCAGGTGGTGATGTTGAATGGGTGAAGTGTAGCAAGTCAAGGAACTGATGGTTACTCTGGAATACTTCTTGTTAGAACTGGGAAATGGTATTAGGTTTTTGACTTAGTGAAAACTCTTTATTGTATACACTCTGTGCCTGTATTTTTCCAAGTTTTCATTCATGATCCTTTCCCCAAGTATTGTTTTCTTCATTCCTACACAGTCTAAGAAGGGAAAATTCAGAGAAGCAGCATTCAGGACTTCCCAATTTCTGGGTAACATTTTATCTAAGCTATCATGTTTGTCAAGAAGAACCATAAATACATTGTCCTTGGCTCTTGCTGCGAAACTATCTGAAAGGTTATCAATACTTAAATGTTTTATAAAGCACATCCTAGACAAGATCTGTTTAAATGTGTACTGAAAACATCCTGGAAGTCTTGTGCTTTTTGTACGTAAGACATTTCTAGAGGCAAATTATTTTTATGAACCCTGGGGATGTCATTTCCACCAAGAATGCTGAAAAACAAACTGACGGTAATGCAGTCAAAGGCAAGAAAATCTCCCACATTTAATGGAATAATCATTACAGAAACTCTTGTGGACCATTGCCTGTACGTTAATTCTTCACATTTCCAAATTTCTCAGGGAAAGTGACAAACATTTGGGATATGCAAAAATACCAAAAAGGCCTACACTTCTTGGAACTTCTGTTTTCTCCCTACAGTTCTTTGACTTTGATGAAATTCAGGAACACCCAGCAACCTTCAGAATCAAGCTTCTTTGCACTTTTTCTTTCTTTCTTTTTCTTTTTTTTTTTTTTTTTTGCCAAAGAGATTTATGGACCTCAAACTGTGCCATTTACACTTCAACAGAAAAAAAAAAAAAGACAGAAACTCGCATGAACCAGAGAGTCATGAGAAATCTTAGAGAGGAAAAATAAATTGCTTCATTGCAATGATAAGCCCCTCTTGTATGTAATTTATGAAAAGCCAACTGTCATCAAAATTCTTAATTTATAGTGTTCAACAAAATGCTACTAACTGAAAAGCATTAATCAACATCACCAACTTTATGTGCTTTGTCAAACTTCTCAGTCTCTTCTGCAAAGAAGAGCATTTTTGACATGTAGATTGATTAGTGAGCTAACAGTGACTGAGGGGAGAGTGTGCAACGAGAACCTTAAAAAAAGATGTTAGCAGTAATTCTATTTGTTCATACAGAAACTGTGTACAATACTATTGTTTTGCAAAATGCATGTCAATATGACTGATAAATTATTATGTGGTTATAAGAAATTCTGTTTCAAACTTGATCTCATTCTCCTTGTGAAATAATTTATAAGGAGTGAAAATGTGCGACTGATCTGAAAGATGCCCATTAGACCTGAATAATAATCAACTACAGAGTGCCTTGCTAGCTCGAGTGGTATAAAAAAGGTAATCTAGATTCTAGCTTTCAAGCTCAAGTAAGCACAATGAAAAATAATATACTTGCTTCCACTTTGTGAAGTGTAATAGATACTCCAGAATTAAGATAGAAAACAGCTCCTCTTACAAAGAAGGCTTAACTGGGAATCCCATACTTCCTCAGAAAACAAACCGCTACTATTTCTTGGTTTTCCTAATTTTCAGATATTCCAGCCATTGCCAACAAGACCTTTTTTCTGAAAGCTGGTGGGAGGAAAGAAAAGGAATTTTAACACAAGAGGCTTATAAACAAGACCACACATCTGTCCCCCCCTGTAATGCCAGTGCTGTTTGGAACAAAGACCTGCCCACAAGCATTTTCCAAGGCTGAAGCATCCCATGTGGCATAGATTTGACATAGGAAATTCTGTGCCAGCCACCTGTGTCAGTGCAAGTATCTGTTAGTATGGTAGGCATGGGAGAGTACGGCACTGAAGTGTGCTATATTCTGTTCATGTGAGCCAAAAGGGCAGCACAAGGTAAAGCTGTCTTGAATTATTCTATTGAAGTTTTCTAAGTATCTCCCAAAAGTCAAAACAATATCAAAAGAACAGCCCTTCTGGATCAGACTGAGGGATTTATCTAGCCTATTCAGCCTCTGATAGTAGTTAGTCATAAGCAGGTGTCTGGGGAAGAGTAAGAGCAGAGTGAAACTATGTAATGTTTTACCCTACTATTTCTTCCTGTCCTCTGACCAGTTTTGGTTCAAATTTCCTGAGCATGTTGCAGTTTGTCTATTTAGTAACCCACAATGATCTCTCATTCCAAGTGTTTGTACAGTCACCCCCCTGAGCCCGCATAAAGTTTCACACCTCTCCGACATCTTTTGGGAAATTGTTGAACAGGTAAACCATTGTTGTGGGAAGAACCACTTCTTACGACACTTTTCAGGTATCATGCCCTAGTGACAGTGACCAGCAGAGTCTCTGTGAAGATAGGGTTCTTTCTCTGAGTGTGCCTTACTTTATATAGATCTACACTAAATTTAATCTGCCATTTTCTTGTCCCTTTGTGCTGTTTCCTAATGTCCTTCTGCAATACTTTGGTTTCAGTCTTCATTCTACCTATCCTGAAAAACTTTTTACCATCATCAGATCTTGTCATCTCACTGCTAACCTACTTTTCCAGGTGATCTATGAACACACCTGTCCTAGCACAGAGCCCTCCCACTGCCAGTGGCCTTCCTCCAGTGCAAAAAATCACCATTTGCTCATAGTCCCTGTTCCCCATTTTTTAATTTATTTCTTATCCAAATCATTCATCCCCTCCTATGTCATGACCCCTAAATTGCCTTACAAGCTTTAGGTGAAGGATTTTGTCAAAATTTTTTTGAAAGCCAAGACTATATCAATCAGATCAGTCCTAGCCACAAGCTTGTTGGCTTTCTGAAAGAACTACCAAAGGCTGTAAAGAAGGTTTTCACTTTTCAGAAGTCATTTTCCAAGTAGCTTATCTTTACCAAGATATTCACTAATTGTCTTCTACTATAGCTTCTAACAGTTTGCCTGGTACAGACATTAGTCTTACAGGCCTGGAGTTCCCAAACTAGAGTTATATTTGCCACGTTCTGGACAACAGCTTCCAAAGATGACTTAGGTAAAAGGGTACACACCGCTACTCATCCCAGCCATTAACTATAAGAAGGAAATTTGGATGAACTACTTTATGTCAACCTCTACTTACATGTGCCATGTAATACAAATCAATTTCCACTGGTTAGCCTCCTGCTTAAACAAGAAGTTTTCTTTCTTTTTTGGTGGTCTGTTTAGGGAAGTGTGTCAATTTTAATCCCTATCTTACATGGGATGAACAAAGTAAAGTTTTAATGCTCAGTAATGTCAAAAAACAATTAGCATTCTCAATATTTTACAGTAATCAAGTGTGCAATATATCTCATCAATCACTGACTTGGATTAGAATTTGAAACAGCAATGTTTCACATTAGCAATACTGTAACACTTATAGGTGGAATAAGACAAAATGCTATCGGATGCATTTACCTTCCTCTAGACACGCTACTTGCATTTTATGTTTTTTCTGTAATGCAGCTACACAGACTAAAGATTTGTAGGCATTTATTTATCTGTCCCTCTACCCAAATGCCATACTAGTTTTCTGTTTGATAAATAATTACTCTTTTTTGGTTTTTTGCTCTTTGACTCATTATTTAAATTCAAATATCAATGCACTTATTGAGAATCTATTTTTGGTATTTAAAATCCCTCAAAAAATTGATTGCATTGTTTCTTAGCTCTCATACTCTGTATCTTAAAATGGAAACAATAGCATTTTAACTACAACACCTATCATCTGTATCTGTAGGGTCTGAGTGCTAAATATTCAGTACCAAAACACAAGAGACCACTCATGTCAGCTGGCGGCAGCAGAAGTCTCTAACCAGGCTTGCACTGGAGAAGTGCAAGAGTCACTGTTGGGAGGGGGGCCAATGTAGCCAGAGCACTTACTTCATCAACAGACCTTCAGCAACAGAGCCGTTCTTCAACAAAGCAGCTATCAAATATTCCTAACACTGCATATACTTTTGCAATTTAAATCACACTGCAAAAAGACATCCTCAGATTTTTTCTACATTTAGTCCTTCTGGGAGGAGAATACAAGACTGAAAATCAAACCCAGATAAATGATTTTACACAGCTAAATGAGTCAACCATGTGCAATAGTCCATATGAAACTGTTGGTCAGTGTATGGTTTATCCATATCAGCGTGTATGGTTTATCAAGTTAGCTTTCCATAAGAAAGCTCATATTATTTTGTGTTTGCCCTGGGCTAAAAGCTGTCACATGCACAATTACAGTGGGTGAGCTGACTCACGTATCTTTGTTAACCTGTAATGAGTTGTTTATATGCCCCAGCCCTCAGTCATGCCCAGCAGAACTTCCTAGGAAGAGCGCACAGTCCACCTCTAACCCTCAGCATCTCGCTCCACCAAATTACAGAAGCCTGCTGCTAATAATGGAAACCTCAAAGCTAATCAAGAGGAACAGAAACATCTTTCCTAGAAAAAATGTTAAGTAAGTTAAATACGTGGCTATTAGGAGGCTTAGAATAGTGGAAATAGATGAAAAGAGACTATTATGGCAAGTGAGAAATGTATGCGTCCTGTTGGGTTTTATGTTCCACTGTCGCCAATTATCGCAAGTCTCACACAACTATGATTATTTTGAAACCTCCCATTCCTAAAACCAAGATAATGCCTGAGAACAATCTCAGAAAAGAAGTAAAAAAACTTTAAGTTCATAACAAGAGGAAAACACCAGAAAACAATTCTTCTCCCAAATGTTTAAAATCAAATATTTTTAAGTCAATCTTGAAAGGGAAGAAGGGTTTGAATTAAGATTTATGAAAGCTGTTTTTTTTCTTTTTTTAGTTTTATGTGCATTTTTAATCAACAGTCTTTCATATGAATGAGTTGGACCCTCTACTATATTCTCTAGCAGCATTTAAACTTATTTCCTCTTCCAGTGGGAAAAAAAATCAAATATATGAAATTCAGCTTTCTGTGGCAATTGCTTCTCAAAACTATGACTTTTTTATCTGAATGACTCACTTTCAATGGCAAATATATCCCAATATTTTTCTGAGTAAGAAGTAATGACAGGACCTCAAATATTTGGATATGCCAATAAAAGATATTACTTTTTTTGAAGACAACCGTTTGCTTAGCTTCAATATGATAATCATAACAAATTTTGCAGACTAAGAGAGAAAGTTACATGGATTATGAGAAACCTATGTCTTTCACATACACTCAGCTATTTCTTTGTGTTTTCTGGGCTGCATCAAAAGAAATGTGACCAGCAGGTTGAGGGAGGTGATTCTCCCCCTCTACTCCACTCTAATGAGACCCCACCTGGAGTACTGTGTTCAGCTCTGGGGCCCCCAACGTAAGAAGGACATGGACCTGTTGGAGTGAGTCCAGAGGAGGGCCATGAAGATGATCAGAGGGCTGGAGCACCTCTCCTATGAAGACAGGCTGAGAGAGTTGGGGTTGTTCAGCCTGGAGAAGAGAAGGCTCCAGGAAGACCTTATAGCAGCCTTCCAGTACCTAAAGGGGGCCTACAGAAAAGCCATAGAGGGACTTTTTACAAGGGTATGTAGTGATAGGACAAAAGGTAATGTCTACATTTACATTAGTTGTAAGAAGTTCTTCAGTGTGAGGGTGGTGAGGCACTGGAACAGGTTGCCCAGAGAGGTTGTGGATGCCCCATCCCTGGCAGTGTTCAAGGCCAGGTTGGATGGGGCTTTGAGCAACCTGTTCTGGTGGAAGGTGTCCCTGCCCATGGCAGGGGGGTTGGAACTAGATGATCCGTAAGGTTCTTTCCAACCCAAAACATTCTATGATTCTATGATATACAAATACACTGTCAAAATTATGGTAATGACAGGAAATAAAGGAATTGTTATTTTGCTGCACAATATTCTACATGAAAACCTGTCAAAAAAAGATTTTAGGGAACCATTTTGTCTGTATCACTACATACATGTTATTACTCTACACATTTTATATTTCATATAGTACCTTAGGGAACTCACTAACAATAAAAAAGCACATTATCCTTCAAAAAAAAAAGTTATGAAGCACTGAACATGTACAACTAACTAGTGAGTTAAAAGTAGCAGAAAAGACTTCCTTTTTCAATCTTATTTTTAAATAAGAACACCAAGTGGGTAGCAGGGAAGGATCCTGCAATATCTTTTAAAGGGTAGAGCTACAAAACTTCGTGACTCACAACTTACCAAATTACAGTATAGAAAAAAAAAGTAACCTTATGATTCAGACTGTAATTAGCAGCTTGGAAAAGGCAGAAGAGAAAATTAGTCAAACACCACAGCCACTCAGGGCCTTGAAAATAAGGACAAGAACTTTAAAAGCACTGCACAAAATTTATAGGAAGCCTGCAGTGAAAAGATTTTTAAAAAGGAGACATTTATAGAAAAGAAATCATACATCAGATAGAGATGAGAGATTTTACATTGTGAAAAAAATCCTCTTCCTAGAAATAATACAAGCAGGAACTTCAGAAAATAAAGTGATTTTTTCACTGATCAACAGTTTCAATTTATTTGACAATAAAGTCAGACAATAAAATCAGATATCAATTAAGTTTTTCCAGAATCAGTATTTAAATGCAAACAAATGCCATCAGGTTGCATGGAAAGTATGATGCGAGAGCTCTATTTTTGAAGAAAAAGAAATATTTTTTTTTAATAAGGAGTGTACATGTCATTAAAAGTCTGCCTCGGTATCAAAATAAAGACTGAACGGGAAAGTAGATTATTGAATCTTGCAATTCAATAAATGTGATCACTCAGTTCTGCACCTGAGGCTGAGAAGTTAATTTGAATACTGTTCTTAAATCCTCAGCACTGAGAGGAGAGAAGAAACCAAGGCCTGATCTGGATGCCTGCCTCATTTAAGAGTAGCTACACAAACGCTCTTTCATTGCAAGGTAGCAGCTCCCTCAAGGCCTTTCACAGCCAGGACCCAGAATAGCCACACAGATAGAAAGAGGCTGTCAGCAAGCAAACTAATAAAAAAGTGTCCTGCAAGCTATCTCCCACTGCTTTCTAGGGCAAACCTAGATTGATCTTTATAACTAATCTAAACGGCACACTTCTGTGCCTGCAAAACTTTGCTTAGTGTTTCTATATGGTTAATTCATCTGTCCCTGAGGTCAACCATAGATCTCCCAAAGCTTTGCCTCCAAGAAGTTTTTTTAGCAAGAATGAAAAGCTCTAATCACATCAAGTGAACAAGGGATGATGTTAAGTATATAGACCTAATACACTTATAAACTTGTACTGGTATTTCCAGGAACATGTAGGTGTTTATAGGATAGGAAAAACTTTTCCTACCCAGTCCTCACTTCTCTGCACTTACTGACTTGTTCTTTCCTCTATCTCCTGCATCCTCTTGGGTACTAGAATATGCACATATGCAGCAGGAGTCTTTCCCAGGTTGGCTATGAGCTGCTTGCCCTCTGCAAACAAAAACAACCATCAGTGACTACAAAAATAAAGAAGCAACACAACACACTTTTTTTTCTTTTTTTTAGTGAAAGATCTCCAAGATATTGTGTGATATGCCCAGCCAGTAACAGCTGACAATACTCTTGTGGTGCATTCCATATAATGACAGAATTGCAAAATGCTTTCCTAAGAGCAGACATTTGTCCAAAATCTTAGTAGGTTTTTTGTATGGTTTTTTCCCCTAACACGACAAGGGGAACTTAACATAGCACTGTTGTACAAAAAGGAAATAAGAAATAGGATTTTTTGGGGTACAGCATTAGACCTAAAAAATATTCCAAGAAAAGGACACTCAGATATACACAAATGCTCAAATTTTCAGGGGGGATTTCAGAAGGGGATATAGTACAAGATAAATCTAATTAGCTTCAAGGAAATGACAATAAGAGATCAAAGGAGTGAGTAGAATGGTTAAATCTCCATGGACTTCAAAAGCTTCTCAGCAGAAAAACACAGAAAAAGACTAATGAAGAAAATTAGCAACTGTGATATAGATAGCAAAATTCAAATTGGATTCCAGAATACCATTGTTAGGTTAATGATTTGTTGTATAGTGCATGCAGGGAAGAAGGCTTTTTGAGTATAAAAGGCCTAGCATTTAGCTGAAAGCTGTTGTAATTAGATCACATAGATGCTACTTTTTCCCTTCTGCTCTAGTGCAACAGGGGTGTGAATTCACCCGATTCTGGTTCCTGTACCTGCTTTTTAGCTGTACGCTAGTAATTATTGAATAAAAACTGGAGCTTGGCATTTACAAAACTTAAAAGATCCTGAGGAACCTCAGGAGCTCTGAGTTTAAACAGTGATGTGATGGCAACTCTGCAAACCTGTTAGAGATTAATGGTTATGAACTATACAGATCAGGGGAAAATGGAAGTTGGAGGACAGTCAATCAGGGAAGGAGTCCATAGAAAAAAGGGAAGGATATAAAGTGAAGAAAAAATGATACTGCTGCAAGTTTTGCCTGAAGCAAAATATCATACTCAATTTACTTTAAGACTGCTAACGAATAAAAATAGGCAAAAAGGAGATAGTATAAAATGAGCAAAAATGGTTTGTTTAGCGATCCTTACTTCAAAATTTAAGAAAAACACAGCTGTTTCATTACAAAAGCTATCATGAGCACTGCTCTACACCTATTACTTTGGAACATACAGCCATTACTGTAGGTCATGCCATTCAATGAGTCTATAGCCATGCACCAAAATATTACTGTTGTTTCTGTCTTAACAAAATGCAAAACTGACCTTTCTTTTAAGTTTACAATTCATATGATCTTCAGTTCATGGTAGTTCAGTACAAGAAGTACCTAGAGAAAATTATTCAGTTGCCTGAATCTGAATTTACACACAGTAGCACCTAGTTTCAAAGTGCTAAATCCTGAAGCAGCAGTATGCTAACATCAGCATTAATCAACTCAAAGCATGTTTGAAGGTGATCTTATTTTTCTTCAGTGGTCTGCAAACAATATTAAACCATGTGTATTTTGTGTGTTCTATACCAATCATGTGTCCAGCTTTCCAGGACGTGCTGCACATAGAGGCAACACGAGCTAACCAAATGGCAGGACAGTAGTAAATGGCATGGCAAGGTGCAAGGAAAACAGACCCAAAATCCTACAGGTTTATCCCTATCTTCAGCTTCTGGACAGCTGACAGCAGTAACAAGCCAAATTAATTCTTAGTACCTGAAATCAATCCAACATATTTAATATACCAAGGTAAAAGACAACCTAAAAAAGGAATTATGCCAGATTCTCTTTCACAACCAAATCAGATGTAACCAAACACTTGGAATGGAAATTTCCACCTTTCACCAGTGGCACAGAGCAGCATACTGTAACAGCTTATCGTGGAGAACGTCTCATTTTAGCACTACAGAAGAGAGCAGTTCATCAGATCTACATAGGAGGATGCATATAATACAGTCTAATGAATTTAAAACCTCTAAAACCAAAATAAATAAATGTGCAATGACAATTCATAACTGTCCCAGGAGACCAATTTAGGAACAACAAAAGGAATTAAAAGCTTCTTTCAGAGTGAGAAACAGTTAATCTCTAATACATATATAGAATACATTTTTCCCCCTACCAAATTAACATTCTCATATAAAGAGAGAAAAAGCTAAAACCTCAAATGTATTCTTAATTTTGATGATACAATATTAAATCTCAGATACAGAGAATATTGATTCAGTGTATGAACCATGAAATAACCCATAAAGCCATAGCATAATTGTATGGGAGCTCTGTAGAAATGTCAATCAGCTGAATCCTGTGGAAGTTAACAGAGAAACTCTCTCAAATGTGCTATTAGAAGTCTTCAAGCATTAAAAAGCCTCTAAACCACTCAACCAAAAACCTGCCACGCTTGAATAACGATAACAAGAACAATAATAGGTGTACAGTCTCTGAGGCTGTTTGGCAAACTACAAGATACTTCGGTATTCTTTTCTCTGAATGATAAATCTCAAGTAATGTGTTGTAGGCTAGTTATAGCACACACAAAACAAAGAAATCACAATTTAAGGACCTGTGTTTTCCACAGAAGTCCATTAACAAAGAACAGATGGGGAAAGAGGTGATGGACTCTTTATCTGGGGAAAAAGCAGCTACCTGGGGAGAAGCAGCAGTATTAAACGTTGAATAAAATACAGACAGCTTTTTATTGTATCATTTTGCATTTTCAGAGCACCACATACTATGAACTAATTAATCTTCGCAGTTACCTCCTCAAATCCTTTGGGGCATTTAATCATTACTTTATAAACACAAAGCAGAGATATAATGAGGACAATATCAGTAGCCAGGCTGGAAGTGGGTCTCAAATTAAAAATTTTCAAGACATTATGAAGGGTTCAGAAACACAAATCTCATTGAAAGTCATCCCCTTTAACTGACAATCCACTACACTGTGGGGTGTCTAGCTCATAGATATTCTATTGACTTACTCTGGGCATGTCTTTTTGGACGCTAAAAGGTTTACAATAAAAGCAAGTCACTTTACCCTTGTGACTGCATGGTATATTTCATTTTCAGATACTACATTATTTATAATACTGGCCTTAATAAATCATGTATGTCACAAAATACAATGTAACTGAACTGCCATCTCTTACAGCTTCGGTCAAATGCCCTGGGTCATTAACATTGCGAATGAATTTAGAAGTTACTGAAATCTGCCTACCATGAAAGATAAAGCCTCACATCTAATAAACACTGGTTGTGTACATGACTGGAGTGCTACAGAAAGATATACAATCAATCCAGATTCTGTGGTTCTTCAGTTTATAGTTCCTCTTGCCATTATGTCAGCTGCTCTGTAATCACAGAGGTGAATCACAGCTGTCAGTGCAAGAGAAGTCTGAGGAATCCTCTTACAGCATCTGTCTGCAGCATTGCTTCAAAGTTGTTTATATATGATCCCAAGATTAAAATTAGATGGTTGTCCTTCTCAGATATTTCCCATTGCATGAAACTTCACTGTAACTACTTTCTCTCCCAGTCTATCAGTGTACAGAGTGCAGTATAAGAGAAAACTATAGCAATCAATTATAGAAATCAGAGAAGAAGTATGCATCACTCCTGCCAATAATGTACTTTGTTCTGTAAATGAGAAAATTAACTTTTCCAGCATGAAATCTGCTCCTTGACAAAGCTTTCTATCATTTCTATTAGGAATTCTTGTAGTCTGGAATTGTTGATACAGAGTAATAACATTTTTTGGAGAAGCCAACTGCAGATACATAGCCTTCCATGAATGAACACCTCACTGTAAATGTTTAATGTGACACAACTTTGTTGTTAGTCAGTTTTATACATTAGGATCTGAATTCTGATATTTCACCCACTTTCACTATTTTTTTTTGTCTCTTTCAAACTGTGGGTTACACCTAATAAATATCTAATTGGAAATAATCACATGCTGGATTATGGGTTGGCTGCAAGACGTTCTAGTGAACTTGTATCACAAAGTTTTCAGGTCTACAATAGAGCTTGTAAATAAAATCAGCAAAACAGATATCTGGCCTTTTGAGATATCTATCACTGAGTATTTTACAGTATGTTGATTAGTTTCTTATACTTAAATATTTTCTTTTTTATATAAATATTTAGGTTATCTGAATAAAATTTTACATATTAGGCTAGTAGCATGGGGACCCAAGTGAGATGGAAAAGACACAAATATAAAACTTTACTCAGATTAATATGTATAGTGTACAAGTCCAACAGTGAGCTAATAGCTGATTAGCACAACATTTAATGGAGAGTAACAGATCTCATCCTTACACATGATCTTATTCAGGTAGTACAGGGAATTCAGTCTGTATCTCCCATGTCCTATAAAGACTTGAAATTACTTTATTTGCCCTCAATATGATTAATGGAAAGTGTTTCCTACTTAGCTCTATTTGTAGAACAAAAATACCTCAAGATATAAATTAATACATTAACAATTTTATTATTCCCAAGCAAACAGTTAGGCCTAATTTGTCTCATTAAATATATCAATTTCAGACTCGTTCAAACCCAACACAGTAAAGAATTTAATCTGTTCAAAGTTACCACAGAAAACTGTGGCACTATGATACGGTGAACTCAATCCTGCATTATTTTCTGGTCTGCATGTCCAAGGGTTCTTAAGTAGAAAAAACAAATTTCTATTGACTTGAATTGTTTATCAGGCTACCAGTCACAAAATCCTTGTGTTTGATAGCAACACTAACTTTGTATCTGATCCTGTATTCCTAAAACCATTGTCATCAATGACAATGACGTATTCCAGTTGAAATTCATTAATAAGTTTTTAAACTTTAAAAAAAAAAGGTTTTACATTGCCATCTCACTTGCTCAGACATTATCCTATACAATTCTTGCAAGCTTTAATCTAGAACATGGTATGCCCTTATTTCCACTAACTCTTAGCAACATAACATTACTGAAGAGTGACAAGCAGCAAAGGAAGAAAAGAGCAACAAGCCCTGAAATATACTTAGTAGAGTTTTAGAATGAGGAAAAATACAGTTTCCAGATCACATTAAAACTCAACTAGGACATTATGCAAATCTAAGCTCACTTCTTTCACACACATTCCAACAGTTTAACACTTTTCTCCCAGACACTATCATTCATCAGAACTTTTGCACACACAAAAGGGATGTATACCAGTAAAGAACTGTATTTTACACTGATGTGGAAGTTTATGCACTAAGGAAAGTCTGTTGGGAACCTTCCTGCTGTATGTGTATTACATATTACACCCTGAAAATCAAAAATTATTTCTATTTCTTTACATCTGTGAAACAATAATAGATAATTAATAGGTAGCCAATTTCAAAAGAATTTCTGCAGAAAGACAAATAATTACATTAGATGTAGCCTATGGGGATTTCAGAACATATACAGAATATAAGTGTTTTTCTCTTCAGATTGTTTTTAATCATGTATGAGAAAAGAAAAAGTTATAAAATAAACACAGAGGCCTTAGAACCAAATTTTGGTCTAACTGAAGAAATTCTGCACATGTTGGACAGTCATATTCTCACTTTGAATAATATTCGAAACACATCTATATCGGCATGGTTAGCTTTGTTCTTTACTGCTGTTTACCTCAAAAGAATAAAAATTTGTTTTCACCATGCCTTCTATTCATTTTTTTTTCTCCTTCTTTTCTTGTTTCAAAATCTTTATACAGAATTTCACTACTTCAGGGTCATTTGTCTTTGATATTAAAAATCATCCATTGATTTTTTTTTTTTTGTATGTATGTACAAGTGTTTTGCATTTTAGAATTTATTCTTTGTAATACATCCACAAGAATCAGGACTGAGCCATTTCTACATAAAATTTCTCATACATTTCAAACTGGAAAACATTAATAGTCCATGTTTATTGTGGCCTTCCAGCAACTCTCACAAGAGGTCATACAGAACTGCATGACAGCTATGAAATGATGCTGTATCATTAATGAATAACTTAGCATAAAAGTAAAAAATCCCTTAGCTTCTAAAGACTTCTTTAGTAATTATATTACACTTAATCTTAAAACAGTGATATTCTGCCCTTTCCTTCTTCTTTCCTGTACCTCCATTTGGTGGAATATCTCCCACTTAGCAGCAATTTATTATAAATGAGACTACAGAGCTTTAAAATTGTTAATGCAAATCAAGTCATTTGATAGCTTCAGAGTGAACAAACACTAATATTTTTTTTCTAATTGCCTAATACATTCTCTTGAATAACTTGCAAACATTTAATACACACTTCTATCATTAGCATAATATAATCATAATGTTCCCATTTAATTACAATTTATTTGAATGACTAATCACCAGTTTCATGTTTTAAAATAATGGGAACATTTTACAAACTGCATTGTACTATCTGCCTATCAATTAATTAGTGTAAAGACAAGTTACAAGATATATAGCTTATACTTTTAGTAGGTCATTGTCTTTAAAAAATATTTCCTACTGCTTTTCCAACCTCTGTGATAGACTAGCAGAAAGTAAGTTTGTTGCATGTCTACAGATGATGTAGAGAGAACTGTCCCCCAAGAATGATTTATCCAAACTACTGCTTTTTTTCCAGCCTATGCCACTAATAACCTCGGTTATTGGCATCAACCCAGTAAAAATGAGTCATCTTAAATCTAAAGCATATCAACTGCATTATTATAAGCATGTTAAAAATAAAGGACTCTATAGTCAAATCAGGGTTGCTTCAATTAATACTTCTCTACTTCTCTCCTGTCATTAAATGAGAGAAGAGCAGAACATAGAACACCATCTAGGAGAAATCAAGGAAAAAATGTCTGGATCAACCCTTCCATACTTTTCATTCAAGCTGTCACTCTTCTCTCCTCTCAGATGTGTGCATCTATGCTTGTTATTGTTAATAAAGTCTGACTGTTTTGTCACATACTCCCCATGCCTCTGTTTCCACATGCAAGTAAGAAAGGACAGAGCATTGCAGGTCAGTGCTTCTTCCCCTACATCCCCTTTCTGCCAGGTCCCTTACTCTTCTGTATGTGCCGCCTCTTCGTCATCACTTCTATGATGGGACAGGCACCAAGGAACTGTCAGCAAGTTTCTTGCTAAGAGATAATGCTGTTTGTAGCCTTGTTTTGAAACCCAGACACAGTCTTTTCATATCAGAACTTTACCATGGTGACTAAGGAAAGAAAGGATCATATTTTACTTATTTATCCAAAGACTTATGCATCTGGGAGAGAATCAGTTAACCTAATATACAGTGGTGACAAAACTCTCTCTCAGTAACAGACTCATGCCCAAACCTAAAATCTTACTCAAACTATTTGCTAAAAGTGACTCTCCTTGAACCTAACACGAGCCAGCCTGATTGTTATTCAAGCAGTTCCCAAAACGTGCAGTAAAACAAAGGCACATATCTACTATATGTTTTAAAACTATTTTCAAAAAACCCCAAATGTTAGTTGCTAATAAAAACTCTCCCTGCTGGTAAATGTTACTTCAATGCTCACCTTTTCAGGTCCTTTTGCTACAAAAATGCCTTTTCTACTAAAAATTATTATGAAATTATTAATGGGTGAACAGATGGAAAATTAAAGCAATTTAAATATCTGAAATATTGAGGTCCTTAATCACTTTATGTTTTTTATTGTGAATTGCTCATTCCCACAACAGAGGCTGTATTACAAAATAGCTTGCTGTAATGCATTCTCCGCCAGTAAACCAGAATATGTCCAAGTTGTAGCCATTAGTATAACCTCTTTTAATAAATCTGCCAGTTCCATATGGCTTCTGTAGGGGAATAACTGTCTCCATTTGAACATCATCAAAAAGTTTAATCGACTTCAGAAAGTTACTGTAAATTTATTTCTCTAGAGTCTTCTTATTGGAACTAAGATTTCTCCCAACATCTTTTTTTCTGGACAGGAAAATTCTTCATGGACAATTTCTTTGCTAGGATAATTTTGCTTATTATGCCTGTGTGACATGTAAGGACAAACAGAACTCTTTGTTTTGCTATTGATTTTTGCTCTGGTTCATCAACATAATTTGGCAGGGTTTTTTCCCATGCATATTCATATCCAAGGAAAAGTTGCTCTGGACTTCTCTCTCACTCTCTCCCCTCCCCCACCCTCTCCTTTGTTATATTATTATTTTAAAGGCGAATTACTAACAGTTCAGTAAATTAAAATAATAGCAATGGAATAAACAGCTCCTTTAAATGAATTGAAAGTATAGCAAATATCTGTTAGAATGTAAGAGGCCGTTCTCCACTTTCAGAGCTATAAAACAAGAAGAAATGGTAAGCTAAAGCATGATGGCAAATGGCTGATGTGCTAGGTATAGCAAAAAAGCCACACGATTCTTCCATGTTCTTCAGTCTATTAGCTTCCATTTGCATAGATTCTGGCAGAGCAAATCTTCCCATTTTGATCTGATTGCAGTCAATACAACTCTTATCTTTCTGATTTTTTAGCCAAACTAGAACAACAAAACACTGGATTCGTACAATATTTTAAGTTGGAGGAACACCCGGATGTTCAATCTCCCACTCAAAGTAGGGCTAACTTCAAAATTGGATCAGGTTGCTCGAGGCCTTGTCCTGCCAACTTTTGAAGATTTCAAAACATAGAGATGCTACAACCTTTCTGCAGAAATTGTTCTAGTGCTTAACCAGTCTCATTGAAAAATAAAGGTATGGACCATTCAGCTAATTTGGGGCATAATTTCTGAAACCTAATGACAGTGTTCAAACAGTGTCCACTTTAGCACAGACATTTTAGTGCTTACTGTTTTAGTGGGATAAATAAGAGTATAAGTGTGAAGCCTGTGGCAGCTGGAAATAAACTGCTGTAATAGAGAAAATGGCGAGAGAAGAATACAGAAAAGGATACACAAAAGAGAGAAAAGAGTAGAATAGGAAAGTAAAAACAACAGAGGACAGAAATACCATTGTTCTGAGAGGATAAACATATGCATAACAATATTTTTATTGAGCAAGAGAAAATAACAGCTGAAATACATAGTTCCCACTCAGCAGCAAAATTGTATTTTTTTATTTATTGTGGAAACTTCCTAAAGTTTGATTTTATATTCAGGACATTTTACATATGTTTGCACAACCTGTTGTAATCCACTGTTTAAGTGTGTTTCACTACACTGGGTGTCTTATCTAGATCTTTTTACTGACCTACTACAGGCCCTTCCCCGATGCACGATGTCACCCTCCCTACCCATCCAGTCACAAAGCTCAACTTTTATTTCCTCAAAGCCTGATTTTGGACTGCATCTTTTTTATCATTTGATTCTAATATTTATCCTTAACCTCCAAGAAGACTTAGCCTGACACAGGGTGAATTTAAGTCTCTACCCTTAAAAGCTAATTGCAATGTGTGGCAGTCAAAGTAGCCAAATAGTGGCTACTTTTTCTGAATATATATAATACCTGTCCGAGATGAGTGAGTAGCTCTTTTGATACCTTTGATAATTCTCTGATTTTCTCTTTGCTGGTTGTTCAGAGATGGAAAACCAAACCCAGTTAATCACATTCTCCTTTGTAGTGCCATTGACCTTGCATCTATGCTTTTGTCATATTTGACTTCAAAAGATAATGACATTTTACACATGGAAAGCTGCTACAAAGCTTCCCTCACGTCTCTTCCTTGAAGATCAAATCCAACAGTAGGCATTAGTAATATGATTTTGATATATGCTACTTGCAAGAAATGATAGAAGAAAATCATGTTTACTGTAATAGCTTTTTCCTTTTAAGAAAAACTAGCAGGTCTGCTGTTCAAATGAACATGCCTTCTTTTTAAGATTACTGAAATGCCAGACAAAATCTAAAATAAATCTACAGGCACCATGACAGGGCTCTGCATTAGCAGAAACCTACAGGTTCTAGCCAATCTGACTTTTTGTAGAATTTGTGTTTCATGTAGTCACTATGCTCATTGTATTTCCATAGCTAGCTCTGCAACCTGTGGTTCTGGCTAATTTGTCAGAACAAGAAGCAGCAATTTACACATTATTTTTCTACTTCTGACTTCAGACCCAGCCACTACTATAAATACTAAGAGTAGGGCAAAAATAATGACGATTATAGGGATTTGGAATCCTAGAAGGAAAGGATTAATTTGATTTTGGGGAAAAAAAGCTGCTTTTATTTTTGTCGTGGTTTAACCCCAGCCAGCAACTAAGCACCACGCAGCCACTCACTCACTCCCCCTCTACCCAGTGGGATGGGGGAGAAAATTGGAGAAAAGAAGTAAAACTCATGGGTTGAGAAAAGAATGGTTTAATAGAACAAAAAAGAAGAAACTAATAATGATAATGATAACACTAATAAAATGACAACAGTAATAATAAAAGGATTGGAATATACAAATGGTGCACAGTGCAAATGCTCACCACCTGCTGATTGACACCCAGTTAGTCCCCGAGCGGTGATCCCCCACCCCACTCCCCCCAGTTTATATACTGGGCATGACGTCACATGGTATGGAATACCCCATTGGTCACTTTGGGCCAGCTGCCCTGGCTGTGTCCCATCCCAACTTCTTGTGCCCCTCCAGTTTCCTCGCTGGCTGGGCATGAGAAGCTGAAAAATCCTTGACTTTAGACTAAACATTACTTAGCAACAACTGAAAACATCAGTGTGTTATCAACATTCCTCTCATACTGAACTCAAAACACACCACTGTACCAGCTACTAGGAAGACAAATAACTTTATCCCAGCTGAAACCAGGACAATTTTGCTCATAGCTGTTCCTCTCTTCCCTCTCCTCCCAGTCGTCTGTCCTCATTTCTAATCGATAACATTACTGCTACAATGGGGAGGAGTGAATTACAACATAAATATTTCAATTCATATGGTAAACTGGTCTGGCTGTAAGTGCAAATCACCAGTTTGTTAGTAGTGGCATTTGAGGTGGAATCTCACTTCTAAGGATAGAAAATATCTGTCATAACCATTAGATAAGCCAAAGAATAAAGGTTTCTAATATACCCATTCCAGTCAAATCACAGCTAAAATGGAAGGAAAAATTGGAGGGAAGAGGGAAGGATGAAGACAGAGAAGGAAAAAGGAAGCTCGTGCAAATCTACCTCCTACAAAGCTTTCAGAGTCATAACATGAGGGATGGAGAGCTCTGAAAAACAGTATTACCCACACAGGAACAAATGCACACTAGTAGAAGGGCTATTCACAGAAAGGTTCGTAATGCTTCTGTCCATTCAGACATGGGGACTACAGAAAAAATATAAAGTGCAAAAGAGCACTGGATCTGCCATTTTTCCCACAAAATGTAGAACACAGTGATGACTTCAAACAATCCTGATCAAAAATAACCAGGCAATAATTGAGATCTATAATTGCCTCTACTGGTCTATCTTGCAACAATATGAAAGCAGGATTATATCCTGTAGAACAGCTAATGGGCTAAAAATTGGTTAAAGGCACTCTAGAAAGAGTAAAAGGCTGCCCAGCAATGAAATACTGCATGAAAATAGACAGATTTAGGAATTAAAAAAAAAAAGAAAAGAAAAAAGAGAGGAGTGCAGTACTAGAATTCAGAGAATTAAATTCTCAAGCTATCAGCACAAAGATCATGCTTTCTGTCATGTGATTCCACCACTGGAAATGGAAAAATTTAGACAAATAAAAAAAATATGTTTGAATTCTCAGTTTTTTGACAAATTGCATAGGCAGGAGAGAAAGGAAAATTATTCCCAAGCAGACAATTTGTTTAAGCTGTGTAGCCTGACAATCTGGCTTTAAAAACAGCAGTAGTCTATTCTGTTCAGCAGAGGAGAAACAAAAGCTCGCAGAAGTTGAGTCAAATATCCTGATTCAAAAGAAGTCCAGTCAAAATACAAAGAATTCGATTATGTCCTATGATCATCAACAGCCTGCTTTCCTGGAGATACTGAACATCATGCTTTGGTGCTTTAATAAACTATTTCTATAGCACAGTGTCCTTCTAAGAGCTCATCTGTGTGACACAAATGAAGCCTACTTTCACAAACTTCTGTTGCTGTAACGATTTTGAGAACAAACCAAGAAAGCACACCCACTGGGAGACTTCCATCTCTGAAATTACTGCCAAAGAAAACCAACAGTGACACCTCCTGTTATTGTCAATGACCAAGTCAAGGGCCCTGCTATGAAATGATTACAGGTCATGTACCTTGCTATAGAATGACAATTCTTGCAGAATCCTGCTGTGCATTGCAGAGAAGAGCTGGGTTTTTGCAAGATGCTCCACCTTTGCCAGTGTTAATTTCAGTTGTAGCATTAGACCAAGAAGGGCTTGTAAAACTCTCCTCAGAAGCATACATCAATACCTCATGGTTTATCTTGCTCTCTGATCTGATTAACCCTCCAGAGCTCCTGCGCTTCACTGTTGTTTTTTTCTTGCCCATCTTTCCTTCCATGCCTGTTCTTGATTTCTGCCAACAGTGCATACCTGCTCTGTAATCGGAGGTATAATTACATAACTGTCCAAGCTGACTCTATTATTCTGAGTTCGACAGTATAATAAAATAGTAATGAAACATGCAATTTATATTCAGACACACAGGCTATGCTGAATTGTGTTCCATATCTTTCCTGTCTACTATAAGCAAAGTAGCTAGATTAAAACTGGATTTAAATTGCCCAGCTAATTGCAGCACATACCTACCCATGGTGAAAACAAAAAGTACTTGTTTCCAGAAGCTGTTGATACAATGGAAAAGAAATCCAGCCATCCTGCCTCCTGGTAACATTCTGAAAAAATAATTCCTACTCTGTGCAAAAAGATTCAGTGTTTCTTGGCCGTCATGTCATCCATGACAGCTTCCCATACCCTTCAAAAGACTAAAAACTTGCCCATTCTCACCAGCCTCTCAGTCACAAAATTTTTCCAAGCCTTCATGCTTCATAAGTATCTTTCCCAAAAATATAACATCATAAATGTAGCAAAAAAAAAGTAGAAATTTGGAGCCAGTATAACTAAATGTAATAAAAAACACCCTGCACCCTTTTTGAATAACTAAAGTTTAATGGCCCTGTGTGGAAGGGACATTGTATAATGCAGTGTTCTATTGTTCACCCTCTGAATTATTCTACGAACACATGTAACTTCTTGTTATGTTTGTTGGGACATAATCTACTTAATATTAGAAAACATTTTATTTTAATTAACCCCCCCAATAGATCTTTGATATCATATCTTCCTTACTGTATTTACAGTCTCAAGAAATTCCTTTTTAAGAAATTAGTGCTATGATTTGTCATTATAAAGCATATAATGCTGTCTGTAAAAGGGTGCTTACTGCCTGGGACCACACAGAGTTAGCCATAGCTTTATACATTTTGTCCTTCTTTAACACACAGATAATTGCTGCTCATATCTCGTAGTAAGATTGGTGTCAGCCACCAAAATGCACATACCTTTCTCCAAGTCCAATCCCTTTGTGTTCCCAAATAGAAACAAGTTCCAAATAACACTGGTCACCAGTACCGAAACCTCTTCTACACCTCACTGGAAAATCCTCTCCAAATACCCTCTTCATTTCATACGAGACCAACAGAGTGACCAAACATGACTCCTGAATGGGCCCAGATGAATTAGATTTGAATGATCTCCACCTCCACCATGCCCAAGCTGGTTTGTATACCACTGAGGTAGCAGAGCTGAAACTTTTCAGACGAAGGCCATGATATATCTCACTTCTACTCTATGGAGTAAACTGTAACAATAGGAATATATTGCCATCTTTCTCTCCTTCAGGTGACTACAGTCACTGTACCTGACCCTGCTGTTCATGGCACGTTGGTCATGTTTTTCATCCTATGAAGAACTCTGAAGAAAACCGCAGTTTCTGCATTCCAGTTAGACTAAGGCATAAGCCAGCAGCTTAACTATGGATCACTGATAAGATTAGAGTTGTTCTGCAAATGTTTACAGAAACAACACTTGGAATCTGGGAAACTATTTGTGTCCAGCATTAAATGCCAGCCGAGAAAACTCTTTCTGAAATTTGGTTTTGGACATAGACATCTACATCCAATAAAAGTTCTACTTTAGCCATTTATATCCTATAGCACAAGTTTGACTTGAAAGACATGAATAATATGTTTTACACATGGTAATGTATTTGGGAGAATATGGCTAGCTCGTGGACATGAAATGTACAATGCCTGGAAGGCAGGATAACATGGAACAGGCTTTCTATTAACACCAAAGAATAAGAACTTAAAGAATAAACTTTCTTCATCAGGCTGTAAATCCAAGATACAGTAAATAGGACCAAAGTATAGGCATCCCTTTCCTAAAAAGCATATGATTTTACATCATCTGATAAGTGTGAACACAGATTTTACAATGTGGATGCTAAAACTTCCCTGCAAAGAAAATATGTTTTAAATTAAATATACATGACTGTTCAAGCACTGTGTTTGGAATTATACATATTCACATTCCATTATCATTTGCATATATTTAGCAAATATTTATGAGCTAATTAGTTGCATAACAATGTTGAGCATTTTACAGCATTTACATGATCACAGAGCTGTGAAAATATTGACTGTTATCAAATACAGCCTTATTAATGGCAAGAAAATGATTTGTTACATATATCATAAATATCTGCTTGGGAAACTTGATATAATACCACCTGTCCATATTTATCTGATTTATACAACACTTCTGGTACCTAGAACTATGAAGCCAAAACAGAGCAGTATGAGACAAAAGTTTATGATTCATTACAAAAAAACAGTTCCTACCCGTGTCTGCCATTCATAAATAATTTGCTGGCTCAGTTGTGCTCAATCTTGGATCTTGGATATATGCTTTATACACCCAAGGTATACTGCAAAGTACATATATCTAGGAGGGTGTTTGCAGATACTCTTATTCCTTTTTTCTTCGTTTTTAGTTCTCACACATCATTTTTCCCTTATTACAGAAAAACTTTTAAAATACAAGTAACATGAGAAAAAGAGATATTATTATGGTCCAAATATGCTTTGCTAGGAATGCCAAACAAAAATAAATGAAAGTGGTAGAAAAAAATATGGATAATTATATTTACAGAATTAAATACATCTCTTTATATGTGACACCCTCATTTTCAAGGAATCCACTTCAATTTTTATTGGAGGGTGGAAAAGGAGATAGAAGGGAGAGGTTCTTGTTTATATGCTTCGTTTTAAATACCATCATCCATGGCCTTTTTAAAAAATATTAATTTTCCTCACAGCATGCTACTTGGTAGCCTCATTTATATCCTGCCTCTGTGAGTACATTCGTACTTTCTTTGCTTTAAGCATGTGACTAATGGAATTTATTTCTCTGGGTCTACTTAAGTAGTTAAAAAAATAAAAGATGAAAGACTGAGTCTTACTAGACTATCATGAGAAAGCTAATACAAGTTATGATGCTGAAAGAATACAATTAGGTATTTAATATTAACGTGGGCAGAGTTAAGGCTCAGAGTGTCATTTTAATATTTCTTAGTCTTAAAGGAAAATAAATATAATGTTATAGCAGAAAAATAAGGGGTAAAAACTCCAGTCATGTAAATAACCAACAAAATAAGACTTACTGTAAAAAAGCACGGGTGCTGGTGCTAGAGCTGATCTCCCACCAAACAACCTAACCCCCTTTTCCACTATTCAGGTGGAAGATCAAAGGGAATGACATTTCCAGGAAGCTTACTTAGAGCTCAACAAGTGCAATATTTTAATTATTTCATAGTAATATGGTACCATTTGCTCAGTAACGCATATCACTTCAGTGCTTTGTGCATATGATCCGGTCTGGTCCCCTTCCTTTCTTTACCAAGAAACAGGGTAATTTGCACAAATAGCAATAGTAGCCGCGCTACTTCCACATTGCAGCTGAAGGCTAAGGTCTTGATTACCCAGCAATAGTATAATTGTGCTGTCAGTACCTTGCTTTTCCTGGAACTGCCAGAACAAATGTGTTGCATCCTAATTCATAGACATAACCTCTGGAAACAACCCTCAGACAAAACACAACTCTACATAAATCCAAAGAATTTTCTTACAGAGACAAAAATTACCTGTAATTGCCAAATTGGAGTCTGTGATTTCAGAAAACCCAATACAATTATATGTACAAGAGTTTTATAACACAGCCTTTGCATATATCAAAACACAAAGAACAGCCTGCCATAGCCAATCCTATTAAAATTAATTGGTCTCTCATCTCAAATAGATTAGGTCAGAGGGAAAAGCTCAGGCTATGTATAAAATCTTTTCACATGTTCATACAACATACCATTTTTCACTGTTTTACATAATTCCTGACTGATTTAAGTAATCAGTTCTACACACTAAAATGCCAGTGAAATCACAAGCTGCATTATTGTTAATGGTGGCTAAAGAGTGATCAAAGGGTGTTTTACATGGCATAAACAGTAAAACTGTTCCCTAGTCTCCAGCTTTAAATGGGCTTTACACTGACCAGTTTGCATGGACTATCTGTAAGAGTTGACAGTTCGGCCATGTTTCCTTCATATACCATATACATGAGAAAAATGAACAGAAGAAGGAGGAAATAAACCCTTGAATTTGAGCATTTAAGTGAATATATAAATTATTTCACTGTAGGACAACATAATAAATTGCAGAAGTCCTAACAAAAGTATAAGAAATTAGTTACATCTGGCGAAATCTACTTTAAATATTACTTCACATCATATCTGTGATCTGTCATTTGGAAAATTGAATTGACCACCTAGTAAAGCATTCATGGGACTATTTTATCACTGCTTAAGCATCTTTACTGATATAAAATGAATTTTGCACTGGATGTATAAACCTTAATTGAAAAGTCTGGCAAAGGTCTCAAACAATCCAACAGTCCAGACTTCATATAATGTATTTGGCAGCCTTTCAAAGTCTTGTTTCCTTGTGTGGAGTGACACATTTATCAAACACAACACATGCATTTTGCATCATTGCCATAAAAATTGGCCTTCTCTGGTTTTGCTTCTAAGCAGCTTCAGTACATACAGAGTTAAAAGTTGGGAGAATAATCCAACCATTAACAGTTACACCTCAGAACTGAAAAGTAAAAAGCTAAGTTGATTCTAATAAAAAAAATGAAAGAAAAAAAAAAAAGCTCCAGCAGAAATGTTAACTACTGTTCTTTTTAACTGCACACGCTGAAATTACTGACCATGGGAAGAAAAGGATAGAGAAGTGCAAAAGCAGAAACCACTGTTCACAAGATCTTTTCTGAGCCAGACATATAGCTGCTGAAATTTTTATAGTTACACTAGAGATGACCCTGAACCATATTACCTACAAAAACTATTAAAATAAATTACTTTCAGTTTTCACCACTGTCTTTAAAACTCCTACAAATTATAGGCATCTGGAGAATTTAAGACATCATCCCAATATATCTATAGTTAGTGAAATCTCTCAAACACCCACTAAGTGTTCTTCAGTTTTAGTCTGTGTCTCTGAACCTCACTACTCCTGCTATGTCAGTTCAGAACAATGACATATTTGCCTGCTTATACACAGAATAGAATAGATTATTTCAGTTGGAAGAGATCTACAATGATTGTCTAGTCCAACTGCCTGACCACTTCAGGGCTGACCAAAAGTTAAAGCATGTTATTAAGGTTGTTGTCCAAATGCCTCTTAAACACTGACAGACTTGGGGCTTCGACCACCTCTCCAGGAAGCGTCTTCCAGTCTTTGACCACACTCTGTAAAAAGGGGCAAAAAAAGGATGCTCATATTGACATGTTACTCTTACCATTACAGAAACTATTAAGAATCAAAAATAACAAGAGGTATCTCATGGCACAAAAAATCAGGATTCAAGCCTTTAGGTCTTTGTCATCACAATCACATTACAAATTGTATAGAAAATCACAAGAAACATGAATGTTCAGACAAATTGTACTTGCAATTGACAGCACATTTTTACAAATAACCATGCATGTTTCTCTAGTTTAATCTCAAACTTCCCCAATTAACTCAGTCCTTTCGCAAGTTTCCTGTTAATCAAACTCAATTATCATGTGAAGGTTTAAAAACATTACATGATTACACATTTTCCAATACCACCAACTCTTTTACAAAGTATACAAAGTACATTGCCCAAGCCCCCACTGCATTTGAAACTAAGGCATTGAGATCTGCAAGGTTCAGCAACCTCTCAGAATTTCGCATGCAGTCCATCCAAAATCCCACAACTACGTATGACACTATAACATCTATGCTGAGAAAGGCCATGCTGGTCATAAGCAGAGTTAAGCCAGAAAGACTTCTGAATTCTCTCAGGGGATATATAAAACCACATTAGCTAGTTCAAGCTTATCTTTTTTTTTTTTTTGTATTTACAAAGTAAGTGGTTAACTAAAGAAAAAAAATAACCTACATATAATACATGTGTAGATATACAAAGATAGACATATACATATATACATATAAAGTGTTAAAGTAATTTACATTTTAGTTGGGGATTCAGCAATTTATTTTACACTTGTACTTGGGAGCATAAACTAAATCAAAATAAACCAGGTTTTAATATGAGTGTCTGCATAGGACATTATGCTAGCTTTATACATTGTTTGATACGCTGTATTTAGTTAAACTAGTAATGCTTTATGTTTAGAATAAAAAGGTTAGCCAATGGCACGTGCACGGAGACAAAAAAATTATGAAATTTGCTCTTCATTCACATCCATGTTGTTTAAACACAGGAACAACAGAGCTGCCAGGGAGGCAAAAAACACATTGATAAGTGGAACCTTTTCTGTTACAGATAATCCATTCTTTTTCTTTGGCTAAATCCCTACTTTTCTCCAGACAGGAGATGACAGAAGTAGCTGAATAAGTAATGAAAAGACTATAAAAAAGGGTAAGTCAAACCTGATGACTGTTCCTCTCTTGTTTAGTAAGCAAGCCAGTTCATTAAAGGCAACACAACCACCTCACACAGTTGCAATGGAAATGTTCTTATGGGTGCCAGTGCTGACAGTTACTTTTCATGCCTACATGATATAAATAATTTCTTGTGGTGCAAGTCAATGAGGAATCAGGATTTCTGAGAACTGAGCAATGGAACGTACAACTAACTGGCAACCTCACGTACAGACCTTGCTGCTGGAGTGGAGAAAGGATGCACTGCAAAAAAAGACAGTTCTGTGGAGTTACAAAAAATGAAAGGACTGCTTGTGAAAAAATGCAGGCAGAATAGTGCATGATTGATTCTGAGCTACTTGAAGCAATATAAAAGGTTTCACTTCAAGTGCCAGTGATGAATCATGCTGAGTCTGGCCTGGGCTTCCAATCTGCATGCAGGGGAGAGCGTGTTCCCCGTTCTGCAAGAGCTCGTGTGTGGTTTCAACAGAGATCCAGCCTCGGACATGGAGGAAAGACGGAGTTGTGAACTGTGTCAGATTTGTATCTCCTGATGCTGCACTTAGACACCATGTGGTGTCTTGAGACAGACAAGGCTTGTTGTTACACAGGAGGTGTCAGAGGACAGGAGAGTCAGAACACAAAACTGGCTCGGAGACATACGTACCTCATTTCCTCTCGTGTACTAATGTAACCCATGATTTTCATTCAGTATTTCTAGGTACGTGCAGGAAAAACATGTTCCAGGTTCTGGGGGTACTAGGTTTGCGTGGCAAGGTTTTGGTAGCCAGGGGCTACAGGGGTGGCTTCTGTGAGAAGCTGCTGGAAGCTTCCCCTATGTCCAACAGAGCCAATGCCAGCTGGCTCCAAGTTGGATCTGCCGCTGGCCAAGGCCAAGCCCATCAGCGATAGTGGTAGTGCCTCTGGGAGAACAGATTTCAGAAGGGGGAAAAAAAGTTGCTGTGACAGAGAAACTGCAGCCAGAGAGAGGAGTGAGAACATGTAAGCAAAACAACCCTGCAAACCCCCAGGTCAGTGAAGAAGGAGGGGAGGAGGTGCTCCAGGCACCGGAGCAGAGATTCCCCTGCAGCCCGTGGGGAAGACCATGGTGAGGCAGCCTGTCCCCCTGCAGCCCAGGGAGGTCCACGGTGGAGCAGATATCCACCTGCAGCCCGGGGAGGACCCCACGCCAGAGCAGGGGGATGCCCGAAGGAGGCTGTGACCCTGTGGGAAGCCCACGCTGGAGCAGGCTGCTGACAGGACCTGCGGCCCCGTGGAGAGAGGAGCCCACGCTGGAGCAGGTTTTCTGGCAGGACTTGTGACCCCATGGGGGACCCACGCTGGAGCAGTCTATGCCTGAAGGACTGTAGCCTGTGGGAGGGACCCATGCTGGAGCAGTGCATGAAGAACTGCAGCCTGTGGGAAGGACCCACGTTGGAGAAGTTTGTGGAGGACTGTCTCCCGTGGGAGGGACCCCACGGTGGAGCAGGGGATGAGTGAGGAGTCCTCCCCCTGAGGAGGAAGGAGCGGCAGAGATAACGTGTGATGAACTGACCCCAACCCCCATTCCCCGTCCCCCTGCGCTGCTGGCAGGGGAAGAGGGAGAGAAAATTGGGGGTGGAGTTGAGCCGGGAAGGAAGGAGGGGTAGGGGGAAGGTGTTTTGAGATTTGGTTTCATTTCTCATTATCCTATTCCGATTTGATTGGTAATAAATTATCTAGTTTCCCTAAGTTGATTCTGTTTTGCCTGTGATGGTAATTGGTGAGTGATCTCTCCCTGTCCTTATCTTGACCCATGAGCCTTTTCTTGTATTCTCTGTGGCTTTGGTGGGCACCTGGCATCCAGCCAGAGTCAACCCACTAGGGTCCTGTTAGTAAAAGTAGCAACAGTTGCACAGAATTAGTATACTATGCATTTTCTAGAACACACACAAAAAGAATACAGTCCCTATTCCTAGAAGCATGCAATTAAAGATGCTAACCCTGCAGTTAGCTTTATAGGGACAAATCTTTAAAAAAATAGAAAATCTCTTTGAAGTCAACAGCGCTCCTTGCACCTGTGTAATTCCAGCTATCTGAAAATTGCTGCAGGTTAAGAGAGCAGGCTGAAGAGATTTCAGGAATCACTGAAACATCACAAAACGGATGATATTTAGACATGTGACAAGGAACAACAGAGTAGGATTTGGATGTGAGAGGACTGAGTAAGACATTAGATGTTAGAAGCCAAAAGAACACTACTCATAGGCAAAATGAAGCTGGATGATCCCAAGAAGAAAAGACAGAAGATGAAAGCCCCAGGGCACAGGAGATGATATTGATAAAGTGAACACGTGAACCAAAATGTTGAGATACTACAGCACAATGATGTCAGGAGTAGAAAGAGAAATGCAAAGCTCAAGTCGACTGGTGAAGCTGTAAAAGGCCTGGAGGGGAGTCTAAGAAGACAGCTACCAGTTTACAAAGCAGCGGGAACCAGTGATGGAGAAAGACTGCTAGGCACCATTTGCATAACGATGCTGCTGTGATAAACTGTGGGAAAGGGAAGCCTGCAGGGGAACCCTAGCAGACCACATCAGGTTGTGATGTTGTTTCTAGTGTTTCATTCATTTCTATGATAAAGCAGCAGCAGCAGAGCCAGAACTGCTGAGGACGAGCATGAAGGACGATAACATCTCACTGATTCTGTTATGGATCTAACGGATCATTTTCATTACTGACAGAAGTAACACCAGGAAAGAAAGGATCCTTGAATCATTCTGTGGTTCCTCCCAGCATCATCTCTCTTGTATCTGCCAAACAGCACAGCTCAGCATGGCTTTGATTTAGCTTTTCATAACTAATATTTCTTTAACCCCCCCCCAACAACATAGCCTAATTTTTAAACAACTAGAAGGTGTATGACATAACCATGGTGCAATTAAAAATCACAGCAGTGATCAAAAGAAAGGTTTTGAAATGGAGGGAAAGTCAACCTTCCCCCCTCCCCCACATGCTTCTTGAAGCTGAAATTCATGAGCTAAGTTAATGTATAAAGCATCCATGGTAAATATTTTCAAAATAGAACTTACAGTGTGATGGAACCAAAAGAATATTTAAAAACATACTTTAAAAAGAGCTACAACATAAAATGCTTCTATTGTTATGACTTTCCTTTTATAATTTTACTCAGATTAGAAAAAGAATGAAGAATAAAACACAACAGACAAAAGAGAAGTATATTTTTCCTCAAAAGGTCATTATGGTATTTTGTTACTTTCTTATACAGAAGCAATTCTCTGAGCAAATAATAAGTTCCTCATGTAAACTCATTAGCAAATTGAATTAAACTTCTTTCTGTAAATGTGGTTATTCACATTAAGTCAACTCATTAAAAAGATGGCTGAAGAGTTTCACTAGTAATGAAAACCATTTACAGTGCAGTCTGCCAAACAGCTTACATACACGGGCTGGGCTCAGCACACAGAAGGCTGCCACAAGCCACCCTAAATCAGGTATTTGCATTGCTGTATTGACACTGACACCTCCCATTACTAGCTTATGGTCAGTACCTGTGCCACGAAATTTTACTTTTGCTATACACTGAAGCTGAAAGCATTTCTTTCTTAATTCATGTAATAATGAATAAATTTGTAACCTAACTTTCATAAAGTGCAAGCAGTATCTAATGCCAGGACACTAGCAGACAGTCAGATTTTGTTACAACAATGTAGGATGTTACTGCTCTCAGTTTTCTGTCCTCAGACCTAATCTTTCCACAACTGTTGCCCAGCAGAAGCAAACACACTGCAGCTGCTCAGCCTACTCAGCCACTCAGAGGCTAAAGCAGCATCTGAGGGACTAACAATCGAGCTGGAAATTAAAGGCCAAGAGATGGTTTGGACCAGGCTTTATCCAGTGGAGTTCTACACGGTAAAAAGAATACTCAGCAGAGTGGACTGAAGTCCATGTTTGTCAATTTGAACTGCAGCAGGTTGTACTAATGGATTTGATACAAGGTGGGAAGCAGCTCGAATACAAAATGGTGGAGAGGATAAGAAATGCCTTGCTAAATTCCTCAGCTGAAGATGAATCCTGCAAAACCAAAAGTATTCTGTAACACACCGTCAGGATTATACTCATGCTCAGACTGGAAATCCCAGTACCAGCACATTTAAACCAAGCAGGGCACTTACCAGGGGTAGACAAGCATCTGGGAGATGAACACGCCTTAGACAACTGCAGCTAGAGTCCAAACACATACAGTCAGGAAAAAAATAGTTCTACAGGAACAGGAGAAGACAACCTGGTAGGAAGGGAGGAACTCCTGGAGGCAGTGTGTGGCATAATTCAACAAGAAGCCTAAAGAAAGAAGTTAGTAGTGCCACAAAGGGAAGAGACCAAGCTAAGTACTGCAGAGTCTTTGGGTTCTGGGGGCAATATCCTCACGGTTCCCTATGCAACTTTGCATACTTACTTTATGGCAGATAATCCACTCCTTTGTTTCTATGTACTCCGCATAAACCCAGGCTGGATGAAAATTGGTTAGTTTTTCAAGGTGCTGCTCCAGCTAATGTATCTGTTCTTGTTATTTTCTTTATTTTAGTACAATCGGCTACTCTGAAGTACTGTTACTTTTGCTCAGGTCAAATTTCTAGTCTTTATTCCAAGAAACTGCTACCTGCTGAACGATGTCTTTAGAAAGATAAAGAGTAACTTTGGTACTTTTCTGTTCCATTGGTGCTGTAATTCATACTATAAAGAGAAGCTTGTTGGGGGGAGAGTTGACAAATCATTCTGTCATTTACATTTAGTAAGACTTATTATACCAGGCCTATTACTGAACACTTCACCCTCCATCTGTGCCTTTTCTGTATTAAATATTGCCAATTCCACATAGATGTCATATAAAGCTGTGCATTAAAATGAACGTTTCTTCCACTTATTGGTGCCTGCACTGGACTGTTTCGCCTCCTCCTTCCACACCTCTTTTTCAAGATATACATGTCCTAAACCCATCCAACTCTTTCTGCCCTTTTCCATTCCAGCAGAGTTTTCTCATGGTCACCAATGAATACATTAAGATTACTTTTTTGGCTTGAATGGACCAGCTGCCCTCTACTGCTATCTGAACGGGAATGAACAGGTCCAAAAATGTTTTGGAATTACATGTTCTGTTCAGTGACTCTGGACTATTTTATTACAATCGTATTTAAGGTAAGAGATACTTTTTTTTTTGTTTTTGCTTCCTTAGGCTAATGTGTTTCTTCTGCTATAGGTTTTGTTTGTTTTTTTTTTTTTAATGAGGTGGTTATGACTATCCACATTTATAAAGTAGCATGCTATTTTTTTACAGTTTTCTTAAACAATTATTCTCTTAGTGAATAAGAACCCTTATCAGAAAAGTTTCTGAAAAGAACTTCTAGGTTTTTTTCAGGAAATTTCAAATATTATATTAATCCAAAGTGCTTGTGATTCTCTTCCTGACTGCAAAGCTTCTGTCAGTTTATTCTAGCCATCCATAATATCTGATTAAGTTTTGTTTTGTTTTAAGGAATACTGCTTATCCTCAAACTTCTATTTATCATATTGAAGATTCTTTATAGAAAGGAGCACAGAAGGATACCACAGCACCAAAGCATATTGGAGTGGGGCTCCCTCTAGACATGCCATTTGTTTTGCAATGCAGCTAGGTAAGCCATATTTTCTGTTCTTGCCTCTTTGAACTCCCAGGTACTCACAAAAATTTGTTAGAGAATTCTCAGGGGTCAGAATCACAGCAAAAATAAGCTATTTTTATTTATTTTCTTTCTATCTGATGGATGAAAACACAATACAATGTGGCTACATCCTCACAGATATTGAGTTAAAACTGCTTCTGCCAACTTTTTTGAATGAGCAATCAAACCCAGCTTAAAGTTCACCTTTTCCATTGCACCATGAAAACAGTGCACCAGAAATTTCACTACCAGGCCTCAATAGGGAAGAAAAACAGCGGCCAAGGACAGAGGGAAATGACTTACTATTATTTCAGTTATATACCAAATTTTCAGGTTAAGAAGCAGGAACACCAAAACAGCACCAATGTATGTTGGATGTCCTCTACTTGTTGTCCAGAGGTCAAGATTTTTCTGAAGTCCCTGGAGGTGTTCCCCTGCACGCCTCCTCGCTGCCACTCTGCCAGCAAGTGGTTCCCTGTCAGAGCACTGTGCAAACAGAGTTAAAAAGAGAAACAGGAGTGCTCCCACTGTACAAAGTAAATTAAGTCAAGAGGATATTGATGAGATTACTAATTTATTTAACACATACATTGAATGCAGAATGGGAATAAAACTTCATCTGTCACCATTCATCAGCTACATATTGCCTAGGGCCATGAGCCTGCTGCTAGCCTGTTCTTCATTCTCCTTGGGTTTGCCCAATTTAGTTTTGTTTTTCGTTTTCTCTCTTGTCCTGTACTTCATTTGTGACTGAAAAATCTAAAACATAAATGTACTGGTTTGTGGCAGTCAACAAGCCGTCACCTCACAACCTTTAAAATGACAGATGCCATTTTTTTTAAAGTAGGATCACGTTTTCCATGCACAGCTCTAAAAGCTCTCTACACTGTGTAAAAAGAATTCCTTTCTGAAAAACAACTGTGAGAAAATAAATTTTCATTAGCAGCTGGTCTTCTTGACTGCCTAGATAACCCTTCTCAAGGAGAAGGGTACATACAAACGTATATACTGAGCTACAACAGACTAGTCACTCCTTATCATAGGATTTTCTTCTTCATCGGGTAAGATGCAAATAACTCTGAAGAGAACCATATCAAGTAAGGCAAAACAACAAATGCCACGCTTAATCCCTACAGCTTTCAATATCTTCTTCATATTCGGAGATCTGCAGAATAAATGGTCATCTGGCTATGTAGGCCAGTCTTCAGTTACACGCTTTAACAGGCAAATTATTTAGTTCCATCAAAGACCATTGTAGGGGAACCTTGAATGTTGTTCAACTTGGGCATCCTGAAAGACATGAAGTATACAGCGGAAGCGGCAAAAAGCACAGAGGATTGGCATAATCAGGGAAAATGAGAGAAGCCAGCTCAGACTCACCTCCTCCTCTCCCAGATTACATACCACTCTACAAGGCACTATTGCCATCTCAAGTGGGATCACACATCTGCACAGAAGTGTTTGTACGGTCCCAACCTGTTGTCATTACTCTAGTAAAGTCAAAGTACAGAAGAAAACTTTGACCAATAGATGTCTCTACCCCAACTAACACAGTTTTCTGTTGGACGGAAAAGGGAAATCAAACTGCAGAGAAGAAAGGAAACAAGCCAGATGACTGAAAAGTAAAAAATTAATTTAAAAAAAAAAAAAGGTGTAAAGGGACAGAAAACAGAAAACAGACAGGAAAAATAAATAGTAAGCAACTGAATGGCATCATGGTAGGAAGAGGAAGGGAACACAGCTACCTGCCAGTACCATCAGGGATGCTGAGAAGGGAGGGCCTGAGCGGTCTGACCCTTCTCCTGCCACATGCATGCTCCTTTAACCAGGAGCTGAATGAAGGAAATGAGCTTTTCTCCCTAATCTTACTGCTACTAGAAAAGCCTTCAGCAAATTGATGTGAATGTAATACCACTGTTTCTAAGAAAGCACTTCACTCTGAGGGCTTCTTACATCTTTCTTGTCCTCAGCACCTGCAAGTTTCAATTTCTCTCAAGACAGTCATTTTCTGATCAACTTTTCAATGTTTTCTTTCCTTCTGCTCCTTTTACATCTGCTTCCTCTCAGCCCCCTCCTTCTCCTCTTCCTTTTCATTATCTTCCCATGTTTATTCCAGTGCTCCTAGGTCTCACCCACCCTGCTTCAAGTTAGTATTTTCAACTTATCTTGAAATACACACACACTTGTAACAGCAGCAAGAATCAACCACCTGTTTGACCACAGAGAGCAGAGGTTTATGTAGTATTAGCTTTAAAAGGAGCTCAGAACACAGAAACGTTACCAATTCATTGACAAGTTTATTTCCAATTAAATGGAACATTAATGAAGATTACATTAGCAGGAAATATGCTGAAAAGAAAAAACAGTTTGCTGAGTTCTGATTATTGCTTTTTATGCTAACTTCTGAGCAGAATAATTAAGCTAAGATGACCATGGCTAACAAAATGTCTATGTGATTCATTTCAAGAAAAAGCAATGAAAGAGATGAGGTTTTTGCTTTCACTTTTTCAGGTGGGATGTTCAGGGGAGTGAGGCATTTTTGAGTGTGGGATTAGAACATGAGAATAGAGCAAAGCAATAAGACAAAGATTATTTTTTTAAGTCTCATCACAGTAAAATTCCAAAATTTTAAAATTCAGCTTGAATAAAAATTTACCTAAACCATATTTCTAAGGGCAGCTGAAAAGTTTTGGGAAATGTTTTGGAAATGATGAAGCATTTCCTTTTCTTTTTTTATGCTTTAATATAAGTATCTTAAAACAAAGACCAATCTAGTGACTTTTATGCCTTCACCCAAACCCCTTCACTTCTATTCAACATATTCAGACAAAAATTTGAGTGCTGTCATCTCTACATTTTCAGAAATATGCACCATTTCAATGATGTTGGCTTGTTTGGTTTGGGGTTATTTTTGGACAACTTCATGAGAAAAAACAAGAGATTCCTGGATAAAACCGCTACATTTGTCAGTTGGAAGTCATTACACAGTATGTATCCACTTTTACCCAAGAGCTCCAACTTTAGTCATTAGCCCTGGGTCTGACATAACATATGACTTATGAAATCCACTTAATCCATCTGTTGAAGCTGCACAGAAATAGACTGTTTCAGATGATGATTGAGAACATATCCCTTTCCTTCTCTGTTAACTGTACAGAGCCTAATAAATGTAGGCTAGGGAGACTACACTGAGATGCCCACAGTCCAACGATACATGTATCCTCCTTCTCTACCCATTGAACCGGAACATTAAAACTTCTTTTGTCCATCTCATCGATTTACGTCAGCAATACCCTGGAATAACAAATGTCTTACTATAGAAGTCTCCAGTCTTGCAAAGAGATATATGCTTAACCTCACTATCAATATAACTGATAACAAGCACAGCTTCTGAAGGCAGGAACACACAGCGCCCAATACGGAGAATTCCTGATCTTGGTTGTTGCTTTCCGTGCTATGTCTCTACTAACACAATCAGTTACCATACAAAGTTTAACATGGGACTGGCTGGCACAATACCTCCATGCAACTCCGTGCTGCTGTTGCAATATTATCATTTTGGTAGATTCAGTTATTTTGGAATTGTCACACACATTTACTCACTCAATGATATTTAATTATTGCTTTTGTGACTTCAGATAATAAACCATGCACTACTTGAATACAGTAAATGATTAAAATTTAATTCTTCTCCTTCCTCCCAAGATATTAGAAGTTATTTTGTATTTGACAAGACCTCAGGCTAGCTCAGTGATTGCCTTTGTACCTGCCTGTGACTGGGAGAACAGAAGTTTTTCCTGATTGTTTTCTCTCCCAGTACTCACACAGTTGAGGTGGGACCACTTCCAGTTTGGCAAAGAGACAGCAGGCAAGCATCTGTATAGAGTCCCAGAACAGATGCATTGTTGAATGTAAACTGATACCAAATAAATAAATAAATAATAAAAATATTAAACCATCAGATTTAGAACTCTTCCACCTGCCCAGGTTTTGATGTATAAATGGAATGTTTAATGGGCTGCGCTATTATAATTAATTTATCACCATTATAAAAGTACACTGACTTTGTAGCTCCATTTTTTAATCTGATTTTTCCTAGTAAATTGACATCTTCAGCTGACTTTTGCATTCCCACTTGTAATAACTAGGTTCTTGAGGCTCTTAACCTTTAAAATCTTAAAGCAAAAGGAATTCTTCATAATCCCATAACCTCCAAAATACTCTTTTCTTCAGTAAAAGTATGATTAAGGGGAAAAAAAAGGAAATGTCACTTTGCTTTTCACTGCAAGCTGTGGAAGAAAATGTCCAGTAACATATGCAACCTGGTAGGCTTCCATCCTGCTCTTAAAACAGTTAATTCAACTGGATCTCATGCATACATTCCCCCTAGATAGATTTCCCTCATTAACTTAAATAACAGCAGACATAAATCTTGACATAATCTTCTCCCCGAACTTTACTGTCCGTAAAGCATATGGAGTCTTCTTTGGCAGAAACTCAGTCATTTTTACACTCCTGGTGTGGATCCAGGGGATTATGTCAGTCTGGCTGGCAGGATGAATCAGTGAAACAACTGTACCTCTCTATCTTTTATTGAATCCTATCAGATTACCAAGTTTTTAACAGCCACATAAAAAGTTCACAAACTGAGCCTTACATTTATAACTGTATAACCATAAACAGACTGTCAATCACCATCAATGCCAAAACCCATACTTGGTTACAAATGTGGATCTGACATGATGAACATCACCAAGATCTAACAGTCTATCTCTTTCCATGCATACACGTGGATCAGGGGTACTATAGCTGCTGCAGCCAAACCATTGATTTCCTACTGTAGATCCTTGCTCTGAGTTGAGTACCTGCACATGTAACTCATTTATCATTTCCCTTTCGTGCCATTTGTGGCAGGAAGCAAAGTTCTTCCTGTTGGAAGAGGGAGTGAATTCTGCCTTCCACATGTGTCCTGAGGAAGTGTGGACTGGGCAGAAAAAGGCCAGATTAAGACTTGCAATAGTTGAGAGAAGTTGCAGCATTTACTTTAGTCATGAGTTAGTTGCACTGGGAGGGGTTAGTCAACAGGCCACAAAGGAAGGACATTTAGGAGAACATGAAGGGTAGGACAAGGCTGAAAAGGAGAGTCCAGAAAAAAAAAAAAAAATAAGGCTTAGAGATGCTACCTGGAAAGGACTGGGAAAATACTCAAAGCAGTGGAGTGCTTCAGTAATATGTCGTGTTTGGAAGAAGCCGGAAGACAGCATCTGAGCAAGAAAATGGCCTGACAGATCCTTAAGGGCGACAACCCTTCATTACCAGTTTCAATGGGCTGCCTTTCCCTTTCTTTCTGATGGGATGGCAACCTTAATTTCCCATAGGTTTAACCATCAGATCTGTGTGGACATCTGAAATTCTTTAATCTATGAAAACCTATAGACATATTTCTAAATATTTTAAGACCCCAGACAATGATCAAGACTCTTGGGTATCATTACCATTTAATTGGAAATACTGTCATGATACTGTTACTTCATATAGATAGATAGGCAAATAACTGGACAGACATTTATATCAATCATAGGTTACCTTCCATGTCCCCACAGACTACAGTTTAAGAACACTGTAAACTAGATAGCATCAGCAGATAGGCAGATTTGTAAAGAAAAGAAATTAGACAAATCTTTTGTTCATCTCTTCTGTGACTCAAGAACTGATGCATCATCACCGCCCTAAGTAAAACGTATAGAGAAGATATTTTTTAATTTATTTTTTACCCCAAGCCCTATGGGCACATGGAGAAAAAACAGTGTTAAACAAGGATTTCTCTTCTCGGTAAGACATAGACACACAACAAATCACAGGAGGAAAGTTCCTTTGCAAAAATGTGAAAGTAAAAAGGATTTCTCATGTCCTGCTTGAAAATTAATCTTCTGCTTAATCAAACCCATATGGATAAATAATATTTTTCCTGCCAACAAGACTAGTTTTCATAAGACTAAGATGCTTACAAATTAGACAGCTGCAACCCCAGATTTCTTAGACACCTCTGACTGTCTTGTCCAGAAGTGGCAGTCTGCGTAACTTAGGCTTTGGAACAGCATTGGCTTTAAAAGGAGAGGTTTTTATAGATTTGAGCATTCTGAGGCATCGGAGAGCTGGAATAGCTTATCCCTGGGAGTTCAAAATTCACAGTACCCTATACTGAAGCCGATTACCGCAAAAAGACTGTCATCAGTATCTAAATGGCAAGAAAGGGTTAACACACTAGTGTATGAGAAACCCAGTTGCCTCTGTGTCCAGGAACCTTGGCTGAGACTGTAGTCAGAGACCAATATTGTCTGTCAGCGTCTACCTCTATTCTGTCTGAGAATAGAGCAAGAAGTGGGAGAGTGAGTAGGAATATGCCCATCTCCTAGGTAACTCTGCACTAACCACTCAGTTTACTCAAGAAGAATGATCTGCTTCTTGCTTAGTGTCCCTCTTAACCCAAGAATTTAGCACTCGCCCCTGCATAACAACCCATCTTCATGTTGAACATGGGGACTGAAAGTTACTACCTAGGTAGAACAAAAGACTATTAGTCAATAGCCTTATGGTTAAGACACTGACTGCTCAATGAGATTTTAAAAGTATGGATCCAAACTCCCATAAGCAGGGGAAGACATGCAACCTAGGGCTTTCACTTGCTGGGCAAATGACCTATCCACCATTACATAAAAGGCAGTTGGTATCAAGTGTCACAAACCACCTTTTTTCTCTTTTTTTTATCTTTTTTTTTTTTATCTTTTTTTTTCTTTTTTATTTTTTTTTTTTTCCAATAGTGAATTATAACTTCTTATTGTGTTATATCACCTTTAAGTCTTCTACTTAGGCCAGACCTCTTAGGCAATTTTGACAGGCCTAACCTAGGTGATCCTCAAACAAGAACATTTCTGCATGTGTACAGCAGATTCAGAGGGACGACTTCTCAGGAGAAACTTCATGAGTTTGAAGTGCTCTCTCAGTTGGGCAGGGGGCCTTTCAGAGCACAGTTTAAGACTCAAGTCCTTAACTTCTACCTGTTTTAAGAGGAATTCCTTTGTTTCAACTGCTCCTTATTAACAAAAAGATGTGAATTGCCCTCTCTAGCTGATAACTCCCTGTTGTGTATTGCAAACTTAAGGGCATTATAAGTTGCCTTTAAGTCTAGTATTCACCATTCTTCTTGCATTACTTGAAAAGTCTTGTTTCCTTTCTTCCTGTCCAATTTTCTGTGGGCCAAACTCTTCCTTCATTTGCTTTGTTGCAGATTTTACATCTCCAATGTGTTTAATGTAGTTTTGCAAGGTTGAAAGAGGAAAGCTGAATTTGATTTTCCAGATACATGGGGATTCACCTCTTCATAAATTTCAAGCTGGGGTAATCAGCAATGTTTTTGCTCAAACATATGGTTTCAAATGAAGCTAGATTGCGTGCTTGTATGAAAAAAAGATTTAAATATAGGTGGCATCTGTGTCCCTGTAAAATGTTACAAGGATTCCATTTTGGGTTTAATTTTCAAGACATAATTTTACATTACATTATATTTGTCAAATTGTTGATCCTCTGACTATACTCTTTTCATATTGAGAATAAAGGGATCAGGAACCAAAAGCATGAGGATGACATTGATCCAAATTATTTTCCTTCTAACATTTTGCTTTGTAAATATGATAAAAGCTTAAGAGGAAAAAAAAAAAATCACATACCAAGAGAGTAGCTAACTGAAATATTTCTAACCCTATCAAGTGAAAAGCTATTACAACAGCATCCCATACATGCATTGCTGTAGATAACTGGTTTCCACAAGTAGTTTATAGATAAGGCACCACTCTCTAAGGTGAAACAACAGGACAGAACTAGAAGTCAGGGACAGATTAATGCTAAGAACAGTGATGGAGAAAACACAGTAAAGCTCCCACTGAAAAGGCTTTCTATATTATTTTTCTTGGCTATAATTGTTTGTTATTCTGTCTCACAAAATTCAGAATCAGAAAAAGAATAGATTCAGTTGAAAACTTTAGCTTTGGTCTCATGATAGGCTCTTATGACTTCAGATAAATACTGCAGAATTGAGCTTAAAACATATTTATTCTTTTTTTCAGAATTCCTCATGCTTCCCCAGATATTTTACCCCTTAGATAGACACACTGACACACAGCCTTCAGATACAAAATCACATACAATTTCCTCTGCATTCCCACCTCATTCAGTATACAGGGGATGGATTAAAAAACAGCACAAAGATAATAACTGTACATTTAGTACACCTCAAATTTTGTCTATTTGATTCTGCAACCAAAGCAGCATTCTTTCAAATGCCATATATATGTACCTATGTATGGTAATTTGCATTTTCTAATAAATATTCATCTTGAAATAAATGGAATTTTTCCATTTTGTTTGTGAACATTCTACTTCATTTTCTCCACATTTACAGATTAAATCTTTTTTACTTTTAATCAGCCATTGAATTAGTACAATTATAATACTGCATATTTCACATACAATATTGGAACTCTCTGTTCATTTTTTAAAAAGGACTCCTTGGAGTGATTTACGGAAACTTCTGGAGATAGCTATCATTGGAAAAATAAACTAACTATGAATTAAAAGTGGAAAAAAAAAGTAATAAAAAAAAGAAATCTCAGCTTTTATCAGTTCACTCAGATTGAGGCTTCAGTGGAAAAAATTCTTTTTTAATTGCAGCTCAGAAGCCAAGTTCTTCACAACAGGATTGAAAGAAACTCTGAATCAAGCTATTACCTAAATTTCTGTAGCAGGCCAGCATTTGATTTTGTCTTTTATTTCTCCAAGATTAACCAAAGAAACTTTAAAAAGAAGGCTTTCTAAATTAAATATTAAAATGCATGACAGTCCAAACTGTATGCAGCAGTTTCACTCACTTTAATATTTAATTCGGCACCAAAACTATGTTGCTAAATTAGTTCGTTCCATCCCATGAATTTCAATTCTCTGTGGTATTTAGCTTGGACCATACTTCATTCCTCCATAGCACTCATCCAAGTGCAGGAGAAAGTCACGGAATCCCTGTTCTAGGCGGGATATCGAGTTTGTGACACAAGAGCAGGAGTTATCTGGGAGTTATTACTAGGTTAGGGAATTGGTGAGAGGAGGACTGCCTGTATGGATCTCCTGTGAGGAGACAGCAGACTAAGACCGTGGAGGTTTGGAATGAAATATTATCTATGGCAGACTTTTGCTCTGAACTGGAACAAACCATCTCTTTCTCTTTGTCTTGATTCCACTCTCTAAAAGACAGGGTAAGTTGGCCATAATAACTCTCAATATTATAAGGATTTTTAAAAATGTCAAACACCATACTCATAGTTCTTTCTAACAGTGATGAGAGTGATATTCAGCTTGAAAATAGCAACAGTTGTTTATATCATATGGAAGGAAGAGCTGTGCCACTGAGAGCTGTTCAAGGCTAAATATTTGCCATCCCCTTTACACTGCTTTTTGCATTTACTGCAAGCCCTTCACAAGTAGGCAGCTTCAAAAGATTAGTGTAAACTGGAAGCAATGACAGGAAGATGTGAGCTGTTGGGGCTAATGTGTAGGAGGCACCAGGTTCTCTGGTTGTTTCTTACTCCAGGGACCCAGCCTCCCTAGATATCTTTACTCTTCTCTTCCTCCCCCTTCCTTTTCTTCCTATTCCCTTCTTTCTTCCTCCTTATTGCCCAAAACTCTGCAGAAAGGCAATTTCCAAGTTGTCTTGTTTATATTTGTATTAGATTGGGTCAGGCAACCTTGACCTCTGCTCTCATCAGTTGCAACTCAAAGCCCCGCGCAGACATGCCGTCTGCCAGTTAGCCAGCTCCAGGCCTGGAAGCATTGCAACTCCTTCAGCATCATTCCACGCTTGCGTTAATTAACCCAGGCACATGCTGATGTGGCTATAATGCTTCCAGAGCCCGAGAAGTATCTGTATTGTGTTGTGTAGGTATAGCTGTTCTAGGCTGTTATTCCTCATTGTCACAAATACCTTTGCATTATACTTTATAATGCTTCCATTGATTAATTCCTATATCAACCACTTGGTTTTATCTTTTTAATACTATCAGGCTTCCTATCTTTTTTGACTTCACCATTACATTTGCCTTTTCTCTTCTTTTATGACTTGTACCCACAGCCTTTCTTCTCTTGTTTTGGTATCTCTGTTCTATTGACACTTTGCTGTTCTATTCTTCTTTCAGCTTTTTTAAGAAATAATCAATTTATTTTATTATTACTATTTTTAACCTTCTCTATTCTCTGGCCTTTCTGAGGAGGAGGCTGAGTAAGGGAGCATGACCCACAAAAGCAACAGTGTTTTTCAAGAGGAAGTCAGCACTTGAGATCAATAGTGCCATTAACCACTGCAACACAGATGAGTTGACAGCTACAGGTTTCTTTCTCATTTTCTATTTATGGAGCTTGCTTCCTGCTTTCCTAGAAAGTGAGTCTAAAGGCAATAGCAGGAGAGAGGGAGTCCTGATGCTCGACCTGCCGCCTTCCAGCATTTGAAGTATTTTTAGGCTGAGAAGACAAAGATTTCTGTTCCCTGGTACCTCATGGTATCTCTCTTTGACAGAGAGAAAAAGGCGGCTGCCGGCAGCTGCTTCCTGTGTTTGCACCAGCTCTTGGCAATTCTCTGCTCCCACAGGGTGTTTGTTAGTTGCATGTATTGCTCTCCACATGCTCTCTGGTGACAGAAGAACACTGCCAAAAGCACAGCAAAGAAAGCTGTCTCTTAGGGCCTCGTACATCCAATAGCTAAAGGACTGTCTGCGGCTCCTTTTACGGCTGTTGAATTAAGAAATTCAGAGAACACTAATGTATCCTAGCAATTTCCATTCTACTTTTGCTAAGCCACCCCTACTACCAAGTTTTCACTGCACAGTGCATCAGCCAAAATACATGGGAAACGGACAATTTCTTCGGACTCTGCACAGGGATTTGTAATAGAAATGTTAAAGTTGCTAGAAATGGAGAGTGCATGGGTGTGGAAACACCAGAAGGAACAAGAAGAGAAAGGGATAAAAGGATGGCAGGTTTTTGATGACACAGCCCATCATGAAGACCCCAGCACATCTATCTATACATGTTTTCTCAGTACCACCCAGAGTAGGAAAACAAAGGACAGTCTAAAACAAAGGATAAACCAAAGCAAGTTGGAGATGGTGGCAAGAAAGTAAAGAACTGATCTGAAGCCCTCAGTCACCCAGACACAGAGAGAAAAGGCAGTAAGTCAGCAGTGCTACCTAAAGGCTCTCGGAGTTCGAACAGGACGGAGACACACAAAACCACAGTCACCATCAGATCACAATGCATGTCCAGAAACCAGACCATAGATGCCAACCATGTTGACCAAATGTTTCTTCCTCTATTCCTCTTTCTCCAGCCCACTTCACACAAAAGGAGGGCAGTCATCCTCCATAGAGACTACATGGCCCATGGTGTTCAGCCATCTTAAACACATTAGAGAGGTAATTTAAGGAAAATAATCTATCAAGGCATAAATCCAGAGGCAGCAATTTAAACCAAAGCACTTCCATGCGTATAACTGCCACTTACCAGATGCTATTTCCCAAATATCAGACAGAATATTACTATCTGAAGGAAAACTAACTAGAATTTTGTGTTTTCAAAACAGAAGGTTGTAGCATTAACTGGACGAGCACAATGAGAAAATAAGTCCAACTCTGAATACAGCTAAAAGAAACAGTCTTAAATATGAAAACTTAGAGAATTTGAAGAGACTTCTATGAGGCTTTCATAGAATTTCTGTAAAAGTCAGCATGCAGTCAATCATTTATGCTAATATGCCATGGTGTCAGCAAAACCAAATATGGTTGGCCAATAACTTCTGGCACAGCTCTTACCCTGCAATGAAAAACTTCTTCAAACCATTGTTTACATGGCAGATATCGTTCCTCTGAGCAAAGATTTTGTAGGGGTTTTTTCCCTATCAGCTTCTGTGGCTGATCTCAACAATTTATATCAGACTGAAAGGCACGTTCGAAGTGTCTCCAGTAAAGGTCTGGATGCACTACTTTTAAAAGGTTTACAGCCAGTGGCCTAAACTAACAGGCAACCTATCTAATGACAAATCTATTGAGTAATTAACTCCTCTGCATTTTGATGTAGGCAAAACCTCAGTTTATTATGTGATGAATTGGTGCTAAGTGGATGCCTGGTGGCAGGGTTCTAAATGGGCCTGTTTCACCACAGATACTTTTGCAATTCCAGTTGCAATTGCTTAGTTCTCTGACAACTTCCCTGAAAAAGGGTTGCAAATAACGTTAATTCTTATACGGAGTTGGGGGGCAGGAGGTGAGGTGGGAAGGGGTGTGTGTGTCTTTTTGAAACTACATTTATGTAAACTCCTCTGTTGCTACATAATTACCATTACAGTGCAAGGTGTTGATGGGACTAAAGAAAATTTATATCACAGAGTACTGTGAGAACACCTGGCAGCCAGAGTAGCCTCCTGAAAAACGCCGGTAAACATATATCCCCCAAAAGACCAATTATTCTGTAACTTCAGAATCAAAATTAATTCTCTCATATACATCAGCAGAGTCACTAGCTGCTTTCGGGGCTAGAAACAAGACCCAAAATTAACACCAGAATCTTGGAACCAATTAAAAATAAAAGAAAATTAGAAGTTTAAAGATGGCATTGTAGAGAAATATGCAGAACAGTAACAGATGAAGAAGATCTTAAAGAGTTGAGTATTTATCAATCCTCTAAAGATGCAGTTATAGAGAAATAGGGTTTGAAAAGGACATATAGACAACAGCAACAGAATTATGTAAAAAGTGAAGGAAAATTTCTAAGTATTGAGATCTTATAATTGGATCTGGGAGACCAGAATTCATCTTCCTAAACTACTTCTCTGAGACCAGTTTAAAAAAAAAAAAAAAGTCACTAAAGAGATGAAACAGACTGGTAGTCAAATGCTCCACTTAAATATAGTAACAATACGACTCCCCCACTAACAGAAAGACTGAGAAGGTGGTGCATCTTGCACCTCTGCAGGTTAAAATCCATTTGCTTTTTCTGAAGTTTTTGTGACTAGAACCACGTAATAAATATTGAAAAACAATCCGCCACCCCACCCAACCCCCAAATCTTCAATTTCCAAAAGAATTAGCAGCAATGCAACAACTCTGTAGAGTAAACTTCCTTATACACGTATTGTTCAAGAGTAAGAAGCCTGCTACTCTATGCACTTTGGACAACACCTTGACAATCTGTCGAGGCACTAGGAGCGGGAGAGTGCTGCATAGCACAAAGAAAAGTTGCTAAATGAGATCTACTCCCTCACAACATGCAGTACAAGTAAGTTTTGGGTTCTCTCCCTTTCTATAACACAGACCCTGGCATTTCTGAAGACAACATTAACAACACAATTGAAAAAGGGGTCCCATTAGCTACTTTGAACAGGATTATAGTTACATTATTAAGCTCCTTACATCAATCTACTGGTGAGAAAGTTGCAGCTGTGGGACTGCATACATGGGTGCTTCAGACTTTTCTGAAACTGAAAAATATAATCTGGCTCATAGGTATACAGTTTTAAAGAGGAAAATGTCCTTAATCCCATTTGCAATAAAGTGTTGCCAAAAGGCATGTTATTGTTAAAGTGCCAGTTGACTGATGGCCCAAATCTTAGGCTCCTGGGATAATCTGGAGAGGGTACTGTTTCTGAAGATTGCAAAGGAGAGAATATTTTTCTTTTTTTTTTCTCCTGAAGCTGATGAGTCAAAGGGAAGTAGAAGATGAATGAACTGGACTGAGTTCTTATTGATTTATACTTCACAACTAACCCTAAAATGTGAATATCTCCAGGTGGATTTGGCAGCCTTGGGGTGAAATGGTATGAACTGACTGAATTAATTTGGAAAGGGCATTTTGAAAAATATTGGTTAACAAGAAACCACCTTCAAAGGGAGTTTTCTTATACTCTATCTCTGTAGAGACACAGACATTATTTACAAATGCAGATGGTAAAGTAATATAAAATCAAAATACGCAAGCAGTCACAGTCTGTATCATTAGTATGAAAACTGTCCAATACCTTGTAGTTTCTTCCTGTAAGACAAATGCTTAATATTAGCATTTGCAATAGTTGCCTAGAATATTATCTCCCATATAAAACCACCAGATTGACAGAAAAGGCAGTTCTTCAACTTATTTCAGGAACTGTATATTTGTTTGAAAGTTTAGTATGTACTTACGTACATTTTTATCCTCTGTGTAATTCTCTGGTATTTCCCTAGTTTTTTTTTTTAACCTGGTAGCTTTCAGGAATATCATTAGAATCTTCACAAAGGCGCTTTTTAGATTTGGTTTGGTTTTTCTGTTTGAATTCAGCACACTCCAAATCAATTGGAATATCAAGGGAAAAAGACAGATTAATGCATATAGCTCGATATTTCAGGATTCATTTCTAGCTGGATGGTACAATAGATTAATATATCCCTGAAATTTTCATTTTCATTAGAGGCTGCTATAGCAGAAATGTAAACCCCCAAAATTACGCAAAACATAGTAGTAACACTGTTTAATAAGCTTAAGTTCTATTTCTTTCTGTATACTTCCCTGCCCTAAATTCAGGTGGAAATAATATCAACAATAGATAGCAGAAATACAGATTAAAACATTTTACCAAGTTTTCATGCTAATCCTTTGCATGGCAATAATAATGGAGGGAAAATGTCAAATCCAAATCTAATAAATATTTTTTCCATTGTCTATTCCATTGATATTTATCTATCTTTAACATTTAGGTAAAATTACATAGCTGGTTATTAACTGCTTACCAAATCTCCATGGAGTCTTTGATAACATGAGTTATTTTCCTGTATAAATGCTGACTGCAATGGCAACGTACCTGCAGTCATCCCACACAAGTCATTCTGTGTTCTGAATTATTGAACATACTGTTCTCATTACAAAAGTTCTGTCATTAGTTTTAACTAATCCTGAAAGGGAAGAAGCACATTTACAGCTGTGGATAAGAAAAAACATAGTAAGGTAGAGCTAGAAGAGGTCTCAAGATCCACAAGTCTGCCCACCAGCAGGAAAGGAAGCTCACGTACATCATCTCTGACCAATATCAAATTTGTTGACTCCATCCAACATGAGCTGAAGGAGGTTCCACACTCTTTCTTGGTAGGCTATTCTAGTGTTTTACAAGCCTCACCATTTAAAAGTGGTTTCCTTATTTGTTAACAACATCTACAAATTATTCCTATTTTTTCTGGTACTACTGGGGGGTATGGGGAAGTAATTGTCATCTTTTTATTACGGATTTGTGTATCTTGCAAAAAAGGTCATATTCTTCTCTTTTTAAACTTACCAAAGCTGAATTCTTTCATGGTTTTTAATGTTTTCCAAACCTGTTGGATTTCTTTTCTTCTGGACATCCTTCACTTTGCCTATACAGTCCTTCAAGGATGATGCTTAAAACTTCACGCACTATTCAAGTTGAGGGTTTCACCAACTTCAGAGAATAATAATAACAAGCAAAGCTCCTGTAACTTCATTTCAGTTCAAGATCTGTAATTTCCCTCCTACAGCAAGAAGAAGAAAAGTTTATTTGACCTTTTTCTTGTTCTAGACGTGTGGCTAGCCATCTGCTGCAAGCCCTGGGATCCTCCACTGCAGTACCAGTGATTAGCCAGTTCATCATTTCTCAAAGTTTATTCTGGTATTTTCCTATAATATTTAAAATATTCCTAACACAGTGAAATCCAGAGGCATTCTAAGTATATGCTTTATTCTATCAGCAAAACTGAACATTAGACAGAGCTGCACCAAGGAACCCTTTGCAGGACCCTGCTGAATGCCCTTTCCATTTGAGAGAAAATCACAGAGAGTGGGGTGGGGGAGCAGGGGATCAGCCAGTTGCACATATACTGCATAGCAGTTTCACCGGGTCAATATGTCACTAGTTTGTTTGATCATGTCACGTAAGACAACATCAAAATTCTTACCAGAGTAAAATATCACAGACTGCTCTCCCTTTCTTTGTCCACTAGATGATGATTTTCCATTGAAGAAAGTAAACAGATTTGTTTGATGCAATTTGTTCTTGTCAAATTCATCTGGTTGCTTTCTTCTTATTTAATTATCCTCTAGGTCTTCTAAATTGATTCATAATCCATTTAGAGGTTTTTTCTTCCCTAGTACTTCATATTGTGCTCATTTTTTCCTCACCCTTAAACTACATTTTCTATATACTGTTTGTTCTTCTTCAGTCCCCTAGGATCTAACCTGTCCTCCATAATTTCTCAGAAGTAATTAATGATTCAAAAAGTGCCTCTCACTTTTTTTAAGCCCTTGAGAAAAAAAATACTTTAGACTTTGCCAATTAAAAACATCCAAGTTAACAAAAGACTCTTAAACTTATTCTTTCTTTAAAGAAAGAATAGAATATTCTTTATTTAAAGACCCTTAAACCTTTTCTTTCTCTGCCTGTGTTAAAAATTAATGCATTAGAAATCTAACTACAATGTTTCTTTATTCTGAAAGCCAAAATAAAGGCTTTAATGCTATCATTCACTCTTCCAGTTTGAAGTGATGGACACCTTCCTTTATTTCTCCCAATTTTCCACGAATGTCTTAGAATCTTTTCATCTTCCTTGCCAGTTAGGCATTTTACTTGTTAGTTTGCATTCCTCTATTATCTGTTTGCTCATACTATCTATTTATTGTTGTCTTTAGCCATTCTTCTGCCCCTCAGATACAATCTGATATAGAAAAATTACCCTTGAGCACATAAGAAGTAATGGAAGTACCTTCTCAATCATTAGTGATTACATTTGAGAAATGATGGAGGAAAGGTGAACTGGCAGGAACTCCAAAAGAGCACACAAAACATATTGAAAATATAACTGAGAAATGAGGATCACAGGCAGCACTGTGGAAATATTGAAAAAAAAATGCAAACCTCAAAACAAACAAACAACCAAAACCCACAAAAACAAAACAAAACAAACCCAACCCAAAACAACAAAAAAACCCCAACCTCTCCATATGCTTCGTATCCCTCCTTCTGCACTAGGATAACTTGCTACTGTTTTTTTAACATATTCCATTTTCTCATAACATATTTAGAGAAGGTATGAAGAAAGAGCTTTATTACTGAGACTGTTTTCCCAAGAGACCCTGTCTGTCATTTCCAGAAGACTGATTTTTCCTAAGTTTATTAACTTTACTCTGCTACTCTGTTCTTTCCCGTGGGGTTGTGAGCACTATCACTTCACAAACACTTCCAAAACATTAATAGGTCACTTTTAACTTCTCCATGCGTTCTCCGTATGGAGTGAGAATATAACCTAAAATAGTCACATTCTGTACCTCCTCCACCTTCTGAAACAAACGCAAAGCTGTCAGTGTGGCTTTGCAATGCCATTCAGGCTTGCTGTGACCTGTCATGCTGTTTTTCCTCAGTAACTGAAGTCTACCATTATCATGAGCTTCTGTTCTTTGGATAGCTATTTAAATTTCTCAGAAACAGACATATGACAAATAGGTGAACTTCTTGTTCTTCTCATGCTTAGTCAGTGACATTGTGTATTTGAATAAGTTTGAAAAGCAGGCCAAGATCTTCATAAGCCATTGAATACATCAAGTGGAGAAACTTGCAGTTTCAGAATAGTCAGATTTTTCCATCTTTACTTATGCTGACAATACTTTACTCCATAAGTAATTACATTGATTTAGTTAATTACTCCAGGTTTAAGTATAAATAATGCCAGAAAGAAAACTTTGGCTGAAATAATGGGGGGGTGGGGGGGGGAATCAGTGACATAGCACTTGACTTTTCATTTCTTAATCAAACAATTCTCTCTGTCGCTGCACTTGTGTGATTCACAGTTAACGACTGGAAAACCATGTTAATGATTTATTCATGCCTAATGAGAAATATAAACTGGTTAGATTAAGTATTTTTAATAAAATACAAATATAGGATGCAAACATATGCAGATAAAGCACTAAGTTGGATAACTACTGCTATTTACATAAAAGTGCAGCAGCACAGTTAATAAGTATGTGTAACTTACAATGTTTAATTAACAATTTAATTGGGGAATACCAACATACACTAGAGAATTCAAAGATAGGTTTTTCTTCAGTGTGATTTGACTCTCATAAATATAAAATGTAAGAGAACAGAGATCAGCTAGGGACAGGAATGACATATGTAATCAGACACATCAGAGACATCTATGTCCTTCACTGTCCAACTCCTACTAGATTTTTTTATACCAGATAGAAAAGAAATAGAACATTCTCAAGAATGTTCACCTAAAATAGCAAATTAATTTTGAAGTGCTCATTTCTCCCCACTCACTATAAAAGGAGTCTAAACTAGTTTTAGCGCAGACATCTACATGAAAGTAAGTCCTCTGAATTATGATTAAATTATTCCTCTACAAACTACCAGCTCTATGGGTGCCCTCCTCAAATCTCACACATAACTGGGATAATCATTTCAACTACAAAAGGATAAGTTTAATTGCAGACATGATATAAAACAACACCCAATTAAGTAGAATTCTGTGTAATCCTAAACACTCCCAGTGGGTGAGCAGCACTGACATCTGAAGTAAAAGGCTGAGCTGGAGGTGTCAGTAAAGGCGGCTGGTTGAATAAGAGAAAAGAAGAGGAAGAAGGTTATCCACCTTATGATTCCTGCAGAACACTTGGTGTGAAGCCATACTAGGACAGTCTGCAGTTTACTGCAGTTTGTTACCACAGCCAAAGAGGCTGTGCCATCCTTCAGAGTATAAAGATGATACAACTTCACCTTGTGTCCTTTTTCCTATTTTACATTTCACTATAATCACCCTAGACTCTACTTCAGCAAGTGTCACCCCTGTAACAGAGAAGCCAAGAACTCCGTTAAAGTAGCTTCACTATTAGTAAGCTCCACTGGGACCCAACCTCTTTGCTAGAGCAGCTATAAAGCCCAGGTTTCTGCTACAAAGAGACGTTAGACTGCATAAATAGGATAATTCAATCTGCATACAGTGTAAATTCAGTGCATCCCAAAACTGCGTGTGTGCAGATCCGACTGCACTACGCTTGCATCTGGAAGCTTTTGCTCACAGACAGCAGATCTTCTCTGCTGTCAGGACATTACAACAGCCACATCCCAGTTGTCCTCTTGCCTGAGGGCTTAGATGACATGGAAGAGGCTAGGATGCATCCCAGTGAGTAGTGCTAGCAATGACAACCCACCTCTGTACAGCACCATTGGCAGGGGAAAACCCCTAGTCACGAGACAATAAATGCATACATCATATCATCCAGAGGAACCACAGACACTCCAGGAAAGTTGGAAGCTACCTTGCCAGCCTGCTCCTGAGACTTATCTGGAGAAACATGGAAAAGCAGCAGAAGCAAGCTGAGTCAAACATTTGGGGCTAGAAATAGTCCATTGGGCTGATGGCTGGTCCTCCGTGTTCTTTATATGCAGTAACGTATTAAAGAAACTTTAATGATCTATGTCTTCAAGGTACTCCTGACATACAGCAAATACCTACTACAAGGTGTTATTGGGATCCCAGAGGTTAGTAGGGTCAAAGCTACGTGAATAAAGGATTAAACAGACATGACAGCAGAGGGAAACTCTGTACATGAACAGATCAGAGAACAAAGGCCTTGTGATTGCACTTCAAACATATTATCTTGGAAATTGTCAGTCTTCATATTTTATTAGTGCTTTGAGCTAGGGCAGAGAATAATACCAGGATGCCTTTATGGCAAATCTAATTAATCAGCAACAGCATTTTGAAGACTCCTCAAGTTCATTTTCAATTTTTACCACCTTGTTGAGATGTTTTTAGCTATTTTCTTCATTAAGCACTGAAATGAAGAACTTTAAACAAACAAACAAAAACCAAAAAGAAACCCCCAAATCCACAACATTTAGATTCCTAATTCTTATATGCAGCTAACAGTTTAACAGAAGATTAATCTCAGTCTGATATCACAGCTCTTTTAAACTATAATTACAGAGTAATTCACAAGGGCACTTTCCAGGAATTAGTGTAAATGTTAAAGGAAAGAATGCTACAAAGTCTCTGAGGAGTGTTATTTTTTTGTGAACCTTGCTAAGCTATGGAGAATGCAAATTGATGTTTTACTAATAGCTAATAAAAAAGGCTAACAACGCTGAACTGAGGGTTCTCCATAATAATTTAAAAAGTAATGTAATGCCAAGTCAAGCAATATATGCCTGTATTTTTCCCACCCAATGATGATTTCCCTCAAGCTTGCTAGTTTCCTGTCTGCCTCCCCTTTCCTGTAACCTTTTAAATTTCTTTGGGAACAACAGGTTTGGCAAACACATATACTTCAAAGTCAAGCTCTACCATCATTTACTGAGTGCGTATAAATCTCCTGGTAAATACCTAGAATGGATTTTCCACTGGCTTGTCAGTCTGACCACAAAAAATGAAAGATGGTAGATTCAGACAGAAAAAGACCATGCCAATAGATTTAGTAGATCAGAACCTGAAAGTGGGCTGCCTTATCTACAATATGTACAGATTCACTAATATCAAAGAGATTATTACTCAGCATCAGGCAGGTATAGGTAAGTAAACTGTAACTGAATAATCTTACTTCTGTCAAATTCCCCAATTCTGATCAACTGTAGTACCTGTTGCATCCACAGTCAAGGAAGTACCCCACACAAAAGCAAAAAGTTATGAAAAGCCCTATCAGAATCAAAATTGCCAAATGTGGTAAAGAACAATTACAGAGGCTTAAACTACATTTGCATACGGCACTGGGAATAGAGAAGTCTTACAGAATGGGATAGTTATTTCTTCTGTACTTTGTGTCTTTTTAGCAGTTTTTGGTATATTCAGAAAAAGAAGCTGTCTCTGAACCTACTTTATTACAGTAACTGGAGGAGTGTCGAATTTTACACAAAATGTAATACACAGATCGTATGTTTTTCAGTATAGTATAGGAAACAGAAGATCAGAACTAAAGAAGTCCGTGATCAATGTAAGGCTGATGACACGGTCCCACAGTTTCGAAGGGGAAAAAGGAAATAAAAATCACACTCTTGGCAAGAGATATGATTATTATTATTGGGGTCTAGGATAAAAACAACTAAACCATAAAGCTTAGATATAGCCTACTAAAAAACCTCAAATTAATCAGTGAAAAATCCACTGTACTGCCAATGTCAGATAGACCAGGTCAATGATTATGGAAAAGTAACAGTTGTCTGACATGACAGACATGACACAGTCTCCAAACTACTATAAGAAGAGAAAACAGTGACATAAAGCAAATGGAGATCAAAGTCAGGATATATATATTTTTATATATATATATATAAAAGAAAATACACCAACATCACAGAGAGCCAAATGTGAAGAAAACTTCACAGGGCAATATAGCACTTGGGACTTGGAAAAAGCTGTTGTGAAGAACAAGAATTGCATAGATTACCTTTTTGTAAGACTTGGGTGGGAGGGAGAAGAAAAAAAACCCTGAGAGCCCAGCAAGGTCAAACAAGATTATATTCACTAGTAGTTTAGAGGAAACTTTAGCAGCATTGAGCAAATTTTGAGTAGGGGACTGTTTGAACTATCTATCAAAAGTAAATAATCTTTTCTTATTTTCAGTCCTGGGCAGCAGAACTTAGAACAGATGACATTCAAAGCATAAAGTAGGGAGCTAATCCTCATTAAGAGTACACTCAAATGAGGGGCAAGGGAGCAAAGCAATTGTGTGAGAATTTATAAACATCTTCCATAGGTTAATGAAACTATTGAAACTTGTTGCGTATGGCAGAAACAAAGGCCAAGTTAAACTCTTTTTATTTTTTTAATGTCTTAGAAGTAGGGAACGCTAATATTCATAGTCATTTGAAGAATGTTAGGGCTATTTAAGCAAATGTTTCCCTTAGATTCATACACACAGTCTTTGAGTTGTGCATAATACATGAAGGAAGAACACATTCATGAACTAGACTGATATTTGTGACAGCCATCAAACTTTCATTGATACAACCAAACTGTTACAACTGGATGTCAACAGAAGAAAAATAACTTAGCCCATACTACAGTATGGCAGTGTATTTATACTGCATGATCAAGTATAGTGCAGAGATCCCTGACTTAGCAGAGAGTCAAGAGCACTGTGTTGTTAATGATTCAGAGAGACATGTGTAACGACTTGTATTCAAGCCAATTACCCCTTTAAGAGGCAATAGCACTTGTGACTCTCTAGATTCTAGGGTGCATATTTCTGCAACCTGTTTTGGAGTAAACCTGGAACCAAGCATCCTCAACAACCATGACATAGACAACTTGAATTGGCAAAATCAGAATACATAGTAATTAGAATACATAGAAAACAAGAAACTTAAACACCTTTTGCCTGCTACTTTCTGCTAAATTTAAAGCATTCTTCAACTGCAGACTGCTTGTTGATCTTCAGCTAAATTCCACCTAAGAGGTATATTAAGAGACTTGCCAGAATGAAACACTCCACTTTCAAGTGAATTTAAATAGTACAAATTTAGAATCCTGTAAATTTGAATTGCTGACAGATCTTTCAGAGTAAGAAGAAAAAAGAAAAACAAGATCACATAATGGACATTAGTGCAATACTCTTGCCTGCACACCTAGCAGACATAAATGCACTCTTTCAAATTTACTAATAAGCAAGGAAATTTACTAACAAGCAAACCTGGGTCGGGGCAACCCCTGGTATCAAGGTCAGGTCTGATGGGGCTCTGAGAAACCTGATCTAGTTGAAGGTGTCCCTGCTCATGGCAGGGGGGTTGGACTAGATGACCTCTAAAGGTCCCTTCCAGCCCAAACTATTCTATGATTCTGTATTCTGGTAATAGTTAACATCCTAATTGGTGGCCTTTGCTCAAGTCTCAAATTCTGAAAACTGCTTGCCCTCCATAGCTTTTCTCCCACAAGAGCTCCATGGTTCTCCCATACTGATCCAGAGGCTAGCACGAATTGGTGGATTTTGTGCATAACCCAGCTTCTTCCATTTCTTCTGTTTCTGTGGTTAGAGGCATGGGCCACTATTGCTAGGTTTAGAACAAAGTGGACTACTTCTGGCTTCTTCCAAAAGCACCCAGTGACCAGAGACTAAAACACAGCCCAAAAGCTGTATTATTTCCCTTCTTTCCATTCTCCTGTCCCCCACGCCCACAGGTAGGTGACGGCAGGGAAGCTCATCAATAAATAAAAATATTGGACTCAAGTTTCAGCTTTAAAGTTTGGTTGGAATGCAGTTCAACAGATTACCACCTGAATAGATGAGTGTTACTAGGAGAAAACCTCATAAAGACCACCTAATTTCCAGTAGCTGGGCTGGTTTGGTTTAGCCCCCAAAATATCTTTAGTAAGGAAAGTCCATACTGCATCAGATTCTTTTCCTCACAGAAGCAGAGCAGAAATATTTCCTTACTAGCCACTGTGATCTTGTATGTGGGTAAGATCTCACTCTGGAGATTTGTCCCATTTTACCAGGTATTGCACAGAGCAGAACCCAACCTGTATAGCATACTGGGCTTCCAAACCCACTCATAACAGCATATTGAATGTTTTTTCATTCTAATCACTCTTCCTATATACAACTGAATGGGCACACCCAAGAGCTAGCATTACCAGCCGCTGCATCACCAACTACTAACACTACAGAGATAAGGTAGGTCTTAAGTACTTAAGGAGAAGACAGCAGAGAACACTTAGAGGTTCTGGATGCCAATTTGCAAAGCTAAATATGGACAATGGTGAGGAGTGACAAAAGAACAGATGTTTACTTGCTTTTTTGTGTGTGTGGTTGTTTCTAAGGGAAAGCTACCTGCCTGATCCTCCATTTTCTTTGTCTGCCTTACCTAGATATGCCCCACACCTGAGGGCAAGAAGAAAGATGAGTGAACCACAAATAACCTCCATGTTTGTTAACCTCCATGAACCTTTTCTTCTACTTCCCATAAGGTGTCTTCAAACTTTCTTGAGGCTTGACAGCAAGTACAAGGAAGCTGAAATGCACGAATTGGTGCTTATGCTACTTCAATAGACAAGTGAAGAAAAGCTCCATATCCTTTTAGTTGCCTCTGAAATGTCACTTCAATACTCTAGATCAGGGTACTACAGTGACTTAGGTAATGGCCCTGTTGGGCTCAGTGATTCTCTATGTCCCCACCCTTTTTAACTTTCCACCAGTGTGAATGGAACTGCCAGTCTCTGTGGAGAAAGCAGTCATCATTCCCCATTTACCTACAAAGGTTTGGTGTCTTTGAATGCTCACACACAGAGCACACTGTTCTTAAACCATATTTTGGATGGCAGGCTATAAGTCAACACAAAGGTATCATTTATATTTTTCCTTGTTTGCTGTTTATGAAAACATTCATACATCAAATTGCTTATATGGCATCCTCCAGAGATGTTCAACAGCATTGTCCTTTGCTGCTGGGCATGTCAGAGTTTAATGGGAGTATATACTTACTAGCAAAATGGCTACCTACTAAACAACATTAATAAACCTTCAGAGTTTCGATCAGACATCACACTTCTCTAGCAAAAAACATAATTCAAAGCCTTAGTTGCCAGTTAAAATCCTTACATGTTACAAAATCTACAAAGAGCTTTGCAATGTGGAAATACAGTTTGTTTGTTTTCTTCCCCCTGTGATCCGCTCTTCATAAATTGCCTGGCATTCTAGAGAGACAATCACGGCAGCAATAGTACTTATTTTTGCCCACTGGCACAAAGCAACAATGGAAACACATTTTGTTTTGTTCTTGTTCTGAAAGCAATTAATTTCTCTACCACAAATTCACAGCTGAATTTCTCTCTTTTATTCATAACACCATCAAATGGCAGAAGATGGCATCATTCCATGAAACTTGATAAATGATGGACCAACTTTGTCACCGGGCTCCTGATACAAAATTTGCCAAGACACGAGAAAGTTGTGGACAATTCTCTGATTCACGTCTAACATGTTTGTGTATCTTTTGGAGCAGTTTGGATGTGCTCCAGTTATATACCGCTAGTTTAATGTATTAAATATGAATAGGCCAGTTTGTATGTTGTATGTTAATAACAGGAAAAAGCAAGGGAGACCTTTGCACACTAAGCAAACCTAAGTAAATAGTAATAAAATAATTAGCAGTTTGGAACATGTTTGGTGAGTTACTTAAAATATGTAATATTACTTGCCATTTCTATATCAATAACCTATCAGCCACACTAATAACCATGTACCATACTCCCTTAGAGCCATGGTTTCCAAGCCTAATCCTCCCATAGGATCAAAACCACCCACCTTCTTATTAGTCTTAAACTGTACTTTGTTATATGATCTATTTTTAATCTAGATTTGTACAGAATGTAGCACAATAGTTTTCACAAATGACAAATTTTCTAAGATACCACTAGAACAAAACACTTATAATAACACTTTTGATTTACCCAGTGTATCAGCAGGTTTTCTTACCCTGTGCCTTGATAATATTTGTCCCAATGTATTCCTTGACCAACTAAAAGCATCAGTCATCAGGGTAAAAAACAGGCATTTAAGCACATCAAGTCTTTATCAACTTCACTGTCACTTTTCAGTACTTCTCTGCAGGAGACCACTTATCTCACACACTTCTCTATCCATCACAAAATACTCCTTTCCCCATCTGTCCTTTTCTCTCCACAAAATTCCAAGGCATCAGAAAAATTCAATAGGGCAAACACTCTTTAAAAATAGCTCATGTTGTATTTTACCAATCCTTTCTTTGCATAATGCTACATAAAAATAACTTTCACCACGGAAAGACTGGCCACAAGTGTATAATGAAAGTGTATTTAACACCCTTGGGATGAAAAAGCTAAGCTTTCTAGGCAAAGCTAGTTGGTCATGTTCTCTTTCCCAGTGGAGAGAGACAGGTATCTCCAGGGGTAATTCTGTGTCCAAAAGATGTTGGATAGAACCCTCAGCAGTACCCTTCTATTCCCTCGCTGCTGTAGAGCAAGCCTGGGAAGCTTGCCTAGACTATCTTTTAGACAGAAATTTTTAGAAATGAGGATCCAGCCCTATCTCCATTAACCTGAATTATCCCAGAACTATCATTTAGTTATAGCAAGACTGGAGATTTTCAGTAATCCACCCTCCTCTCCCAAAGTGTCAATGAAGATATTTGAAAGATAAGCTGCTCAGTTAAATAATCTCTAATGGATATAAATATGTTTAACATTTTGTGTTTCCTGCTGAAGTAGAATATTAAATGAACTCAGAAATATTCATACAAATATGCTGAATATTCATTGAAATATGAAGTATTAAAATAACATTCTGACTTCATTTTTTTAAGTGTTAGTGGAAAAGACATTTCTAGAAATAAAGGTTGATAGTGTCCAAATCACTGGCAAAAAGTTACTAGGAGTTTAATAGTGTCCAAATCACTAGCAAAAAGTTACTAGGAGTTTGGTACTGAAACCATTCGTCAGTGTCTGTGTCCCTTAACAGTTCCTTCCCACACTTGCTCAAATAAAAAGTGGAATTGAATGGAGAATTGTTAAGATGGGTTAAGATGGGAGTTAAGATGGGTATCTCAGAATGATAAACCCCTCTATTACTTTATTACCTAGATGAAAGTTTTCAAGGAACCTTTTACCCCCTTCAGAAAAGATGAAACTCTTAGCTGAATGTGCAACTTTTGGCATCCCCTAAGAGCTTCCTTCTTTTCCAGTACTTCTATTTATTAAGTTTTGAATCTTGACCATCACGTCTGGCAGTGTGGCCCACACAGCATTAATGACTTATTAGAAGTGCTCCTGGGTTTGATTCAAAAGGGCACTGAAAATGTATGCACTTCTGACTGTTTCTGTGCTGTTGATATTTGTAAGAAGATCACTATTTTTTTAAGAAGTCATTGATGCTTAGGCTGCAATTGACCAATCTTATTTTTATGGCATATTCAGCACCAAAGCAAAAGCACAGAAAAATATTTTTAAAGATTTGTTGGGGTGTTTCTTGCTACTAACAAGGTGAAAGCAGCCACAGTTTGTCATGCAGAAATACATCTTGTACTCCAAGAAGTCCACTGGAAAGGAAACTACAAACCCTGGTTTAAAATTGGGCTGCAATCTCTGTAAGAACACTGCAGCAAAATATATGGGTTTATGAGATCCCAAGATATAGCTATAAAGAATGATGAGTCTGGCAAAAAAACCCAAACATATATAACTCTTTTTTTTTCCTGCTCTGAAAATCTGTAAATAGCTAGAAGATACCTAAATCTATTTTTTCTGTAAATCACTGTGTAAGCAGTGATACACACAGATCCACAGCCACCTTTTTTCTTCCCCCCTCCCCCCTCCAAAAAACCCAACGCAAACCAGAAGTGAATCTTAGACTACCTCTGAGAGAGCAGGAAATCAAAACAAGGTTTATTTTATAACATATTTATAACATACAAGTAAGCTGAGAGCGCAGCACAGGTAAAGCCTGTGAAAGAGTTAATTACACACTGTTAGCAAGCAGTCTCAGCCCTACAGTAAAACACTTCAAATATTGGGAAGGTTTAACAAGATGACAGGAATCAATAGGTTTCCTCAGACACTAGAAAAGACGCTTACGGAGGTGAGCTGTTAAGATTTCCTCCATGGATTCCCACTGTTATTCTCTCCATATTCCCATTTTCTTTCCCCTCCTCTCTCTCACTAAAGGTTTATCTATATTGTTCTCATTCTTCTGTGAACCTTGTACCTCCACATGAAACAGGAAGACATGGTTCTTACTGCTGCACCAAGCAATACCTCAATTCAAGCTTCATAACTAGCTCAAATCTTAAGCCAGATTTATCAGCATGTTAGCCAAGGTTAATGAGCCTACGTTTTAACAACTCTGGACCCAGTCATGGTTTGAGTATTAGTGCAAAAAGCGTACAAAGACCAAAGAGGAAGCTTGACTGTAAATGGAACTTCAGTAGTTCCTAAATTGTGTGCTTCTCTCATCTTTCCAGATAGGGTATGTTTCTTACCCACAAGATTTATTTATTTAAAAAAAAAAAATTAAAAAAGGAAATGTAGCAATACTGACTCTTATTTATGGGACATCATAAATCATTCTTCTGTCGGCATTTCACAGAGTAAGAAGAAAGCACTGAACCAGTCAATGTGTATCAAAAACCTTCTTGTCTCTGGTCCTCAATTGCCATTGCTATTGTGAAGTCAGGGCAAGTCCCCGAGATGGACCTTTTAACAAAAAATGCTTTACTGGAAGTTTACTTTTCCACTAGCTGCCAGTGGATGGTTCTGAGTGCTCACAAGACGACTATAACATGGCTGTTTTAAAAGGGCATTTTCAACCATGGAGCAATCAAAAATGTGTGTCATTTTAAGGTAAAGCATACCTAGGCAAGCTTTTCTGAGAGTATATCTTGTGAAGACCTGTAGCATCTGCAAGGATATCATAGGTGCCTGACTGCACTTAGTTTTCAGCCTTTCTCACAAGGACCTTTGTTCCTCTGTGAAACTGTTTTCTATTAAATTGCCTGGTATGTTTCTGGCAGTAAGTCCATAAGGTTACATAATTCATTTTGGTTTTTTTCTTCATTAGAATCACGGATATTTTTCAGAAGTTTTTATATGTCAAATTCTAAATTGATTAGTTTTATGATAACGGCATATAAGTTAATCACAGGGCAGAACTAACTTCCTTTATCTTTAATTAAAACTTAAATGCAGCAGAGGTGAATCTAAACATTCTCGCCTCTCTTAGGATAATTGTTTTCTGTACCACTACCAGACAGCCATATGTGGAGACCAGAATCACGAAGTTAAACAGTTGGGCTTAATGTGACAGCCACTTCTTGCTCTCAGCTCTCTTGCATCAAGTGGTTGGTTGCCATTTTATGTTGCTTGCTCTTGGACAAACCATTGTTAAAGACACTTTTAGGGCTAAGTACTGTAGTACTCAGTTTGACCGCTGCTGGAACCTGAAGTGTGAACATCCCAGGAGACACACCACTTAACAGAGAGGTTAATCTGTTATTTTGGAGAGAATAGGAGGGCAGCAAGAGGGCAGAGGGAAAGAGGGCAGTCAGGAAGGCAAGCGAGAAGTAGCAGGGTGGAAAGACACATAGGAGAAGAGAAAAGAAGTTAACTTTGTAAGAACTTGAAAAGATTCAACAGCAAACACTTTATTCACATGAAAGCTCCGAATTCAGTTCTCCCTTAGTTCCACCCACTCTGCCGAAATATTCTCTGTCTGACAATAAAATGACTGTCACACCTCCATGCCAAGACTTGAGTAAGTCTAAAAGAGAGAAGCCACATTTTAGCAAAGATTTGTCAGAACCAGGGTATCCTCGGGCAGATCCTAATACAGCATTTTTAAGCCCCTGAAAAAGAGAATCTAAACCCAATATAAATCCTCCCTGTTTTGTTCCGAACCAACCAACAAGACAAAACCACTTAATCACCAGCTAAAGACTCCAAACAAGAAATGTAGGTGCACTGTAGTGAAGACTGGCTAGAATATAGAGTAACATAAAAAAAGAAAGCAAACAATTCTGAAAGTTAATCAGCTCCTCATAACCATTTACCTATTTATCATTACACTCCATTACATTAACAGAGCTGCATTAATGTTGACTCTTTCAGAGTTATCAAAGTATATGAAAAATGCAAAATAAAAATTTACTGAGAAATTATATAACCCCATTGTTTACTTCAGGTATCTATTTCAGAGTAAGCAACAGTGATAGCGCTCCCTCTAAAAAGAAAACCTCTGCAAAGATAGATCCTCAAAATTCAAACATACTAAGTTATGCTAAATATTCCTGACATTTTAAAAAAGCTGGAGCAGAGTGGGGGAGGAGGGGGAAGTATATTCCAGCATGTACTCCTAAACTATATAACATTTCCTTCCAAGAAACAGATCACTCCCTACAAGTCTGCTCAAAAATACCACTATTCTGATATTCTGGTTCATTTTGGAATGAGATTAGGTAAGTATGCTTAAGGTATTTGTTTTGAAATTGGAGTTCATTAAGTGTACTTCACTGACAACTGTCATAAAAAGAGACCTTCATTTAAAAAAGTGAATCTTTAGAGAAATATTTCACCCCTGATATTGGAAATTGTAAGATGAGAGTGACTGAGGTTTACACTCAGAATGTGAAGGAGCTCCTCCTGCTTATTCAGTCTAACCATGAAGTCTGTGATCTGGGTGCTAAACAGTGCCAAATGCAGTCTTTTCCTCCTGAAGGACTTCCATTGAAAGAAACTACAAAATCCTTTCACATAATTTCCTTAAAAGTATTTATTAACCTTGTTCCAAGAGGTACCAGTATCCAAGAAGTACCAGTATCCAAGAGGTAAGTGGTTAAATGCACCAGTATCAAGCTGTGTAAATTCAATCCCCAGTGCTTAGTTATAAAACCTTTTCTTACATACAGGATGAACAAACTATTCTTTGAGATTACTATTGACACATTATTTAAAAAGGAAGGGTGATAGATCACTCATCTGTAATTATAGAGACACCTGACTTCAATCAATAGCAGGCAAATTTTATCCAGACTAATGTTGAAGTTACTATTCAATCATAAGAGCTGTCATTTCACTTGAAAATTACTATGGATTCCATGATAAATGAAACATCATAGGGAAAATCCATTAAACTTGACAAATTCAAGAGGAGTGCCAAGAAAACAACACAAATCAATATTTGATATTTATCAGTTTGACAAAAAGCATTTGATAGAGTGTGCAGAAGAGAACACTCATGGTTTGATATGTTTTGTTCTTAAAAACATAGTCGTATAATACCTCATCCTCACAATGTCATGTACCAAAAGATAATCTTTGAGAAGCAAATCTAAATGACATGGTCTACTCTCAGCAGTGTCAGGTATGTCTATGCTGTTGCCCTATGTTTAATATCTTTTCAGTTTGGGCAAATAGCAGGGAGATCAGACCTCAGTGAGTCTGCTGTCTATGATTCAGATGGCAGACTATATGAACTTTGCAAAGGGCAAGTCAAAGCCAAACACTACAGCATCTATTAACAATGTTTTGCTGATGACTGTGGAGTACAAATAGCTTATTCGTAGACAGAGTGTCTTTAATCATTCCTCTGAAAGTGCAAAGCACTGAGCAATTTATGGGCCAAATCGTGACTGGCTTGTAAGTAGCATGGGGGCACAAAAGCCCCGAAGGCTAAATAAACCAGCTTTGCTTTCAGTTTTGTGATCCTGAATATAGTCAGGAGCCGTAAACAGTGTTCTAGGTATAAAAGTGAAAGTTGATTAGAAGCCAAAGATTTTATACAAATAACCTTCTCCTGCATCAGTGCCCCCTTTCTCTTCCTACCAGTGTCCCAAGGTACAGTAAAATCTTGGGTGGCTGCCTTAAACAGAGGAAAGTGCATATAGAGATCCTCTTCTACGTGAACATAAAAGGAAGGAAGTTTGGCCCACTGGTCTGATGAACAACTCCAACTTTGGCCCTGATAACCACTGAGACATCTCACGCGTTGGGATGCTAGAAGCTCAGGCATAACGCAGTGTTCTGCATACAGCGAGTCCTCATGACTCAGCTGCTGTGGTCAGCGGTCCACTTCTGCAGAGTGACAGAAATGTGAAGGACAGTCACTGCTATTGCTGTCATCAGTTTTTCTCCTTCCTCTTCAGGATGTAGAATGACCTACACCACTTCATACTTAATATGACAATATGCTACAGTTGGATTAGAAGGGTCTAATAAAGGGTGTGTGCACATGTAATATATGCACATGATGGTTTGATGTAAATAGCCTGATTGTCTGATGAAGTTTTGTGTACCTAGGCCAGGAGCTAGAGTATTTTAGCACTTAAGTTTAGTAGCTGCACAGCCATAGTCACCCCAGTGCCACCATAACCACACTGCAGCATTTGGTTTATCTAGTTTAGAAAAAAGATTAAGTAGCCCGGCCTTTGACTGCTGTATATTCTCATCATTAGTTTGTACACTTGTTACACAAAATGTGTTTATCTGGTCACTTACCAACACCATAGTATCAGCAACTACTAAAAATGATTCCTTACCCATACAGGAAATGTAACAGAACTATAGTGTACAAGGTACATTTCAAAAGACTAGAAAAGTCTAATTTCTAATGATTATATCAGAGCACTGGCAGAAGGGCTTTCAGCATTAAAGACTTTTTCCAGGGCAAAGAGACCTCTCTCTAAAGCTGTAAGACACTAGGCACAGTTAGGCAATAGCCAGGTTACTCAAACATCAGAAAAACTATTTCTCAGTTATGACCTTTATTTTCAGCTCAAGTCAGGTAAGTGATCTTTTGAAAACATCAGTATCTCTTGACCATCCCTCCACTCAGCAAATCCCCGATACCATAGCTTTGGTACAGAGAAAGGATTGCAACTTTGCAATGTTGAAAGAAAAACCACAATGCCCCCCCGCCCCATGAGCTTCCTGAAGTTCTCAGTGTCAGATTTGTGCAAAGATGTTACCAGTAAAATCTCAGAATCACTTTAAAGAAATACTTATATAAATTTGATTTTTCATAAAATTACATACAGTATTTCAAAGGTCAATAAATAAATATGCGCAGTTACTTTGAAGAACTATTAAATAAGGTGGAATAGTTTCCATTATACGGTAAGTGACCCTGAGTCTGGAATCCAAGCCCAAACAAGAGATGATCATCCTGATATAGGCAGCAGGAGAAACAGGTCTTTTTGATATAGATACAAATAGGCTGAACCAAAATGTACTAGGAAATTGCAAGCAAGGCTGGACAGAAGGTCAAGTGGGGCATCAGTGAAAGTTGTGCCATCGATTTCTTTGCATTCAGGGTTTTTCCCACAAAAGTTAAAGAGGAAGAACATTTTCTCAGAAGAAATGAGCATGCAAAAAGTAAATGAAAACAAAACAAAACAAAACAAAGCAGAGGAAGTTCAGAAAAATAGATGGTTCATTAACAGTCTGGAATTAGGGCATCGGCTATAGCAGTTACAGGTAGTGTTATTGATAATTTTCTCCTATTTCCACTAATTTCTGATCTTCAACTCTTTAGCAGAGGCAACATCTGAGTGAAAAGTTATCATTCACCTGAGCTTCCTACTTTGCCTGATCTATTAAACTCTGTTTGATCTATTAAACAAAAAGGCAAAAGGTGAGTTAAAACCCCATGCATTTAATAGTTTGTGGGTTTGTCAAAGACTCAGAGAGGGGACTATCCTGTTCTGGGTGGGTTTCTCCCTCAGTAGTTCATCTTAGACCTCTGTCAGTACAAAACTGTGTCAGACCAGTGAGGCAATTCTAGAATAAATTTGGAAAACACTAAACTTTATCATTTGAAAATAATAAAAATAATTAAAAGATTTAGAGGTAGGAAGGATGCCGCAGAGGGGTGAGAGAAGGAAATCTCTTTTCCAGAAAACTGAAAAAGCCTGGAGCTTGGAAAAAACTCATTCTGCAATAGGTCAAAACTTCTTTTTAGACCTAAATCCCAATTTATTTCAATCCAAACCAATAGTTTTTCTTTCATTATTTTCAAATGTTTAATTTCAAATGTCATAAATTCTTATTATAAAAGAATTACTAGAATTATTTTCTCATTTCAAAGCAAAAATGTGAAACTTTTAAAACTTGTTCCAAAACAAACATTTGTTCTAAAACAAGCATTTCTCAAAACCAACTCTTTCTGTAATAAGTTTTAGTCTTGATGAGTCAGCATTGTCTAAGACAGGTGCATAGCAAAGTATCTTGCCAGCTCTAGTTGGTCATGAAGGTTGCTTCCTAAGATACTAGTGGACTGACTGACTAAACACTAGAGGAATTCTTCTGCTGCTTGTGCCTTTGAAAAAAAACACTCCCCATAACAAAATGTGCATGGTCAAAGTGTAGTAAAAGTTCAATTTTCCCCTCACTTTAATATGTCTGCAGTCAAAAACTGACCTGAATGAGAAGAGCCTCTTACATCACTAAGTGATCTGTATGCAGTTCTTTAACTGTCCTACAGTGAAGGGGGCAAAAATTAAGGCTTGCTTCCATTTGCCAAGCATATTGATTCCCAAATGTTCAAGCAAGAATTATGTTTTGCAGCCTCAGTTGTCTCTTTTCAAACTTGAAATGTCTTAAATGCACCTGATTTTCTGAAACTCCTGCTTGTTCAAAACACAAGGCATCAGAAAAGAAAAATTGCTAGATACTTGGAAGAAACCTTGGGTGTTACACTGGAAACAGTTGAATTCCTAAAGTATCTGAAGACTAAACAGAAAAGCCACAGACAGACATCAGATTAACAACCAAAGACAATTTAGGTAGCAGTTAGCAATTCTGCTTCCTTTCTTTCTTCAGTGTCAGTCGTCCACAGAACAGTTACTTTCAGTTTCATGAGACTATGAAAGCCTTTTCAGAATTGGGCTTGGAGAGTAAAAGGAAGATAAAACTAAAACTATTTCACTTAACCTGCTACATAAGTTAAAAAGCAACATTGTCAGGTGTTTTCATTTTTATAATGGACAAAATGGAAATAACTGAAAAAGGAAAATCATTTGACTAGAACCAAAGTCATTTTAATTTCAACAATGAGAAAAAGTGTTTTAAAGTTTTTATCATAGTTCTCAATAGAATATTTTTCTCACGAGTCTTGGGTCTTGTCATGGGATATGAGCCAAGGTAAGTATTACTGCTGAAATTCAAAATCCTTTACCCTTGAAATTTATTGGCCTTTCAATGGGCGGTATCGATCGAAACTTACCTACTCCTGTATTAAAGCAGTAGGAACTATTAACTCCCTCTCTTCTTTTAGAGTAGACCTTAAATATCCTGTCTGTATTATATTTAAATACAGGTCTTAGAAGAAAGAATTATCTTCAGTTCACCAATATGTTTATGACAGCCTGGTAGGCTCCACATTGTATTTCACTAGCTGTACGGTCATCTTACAACTTGCACTGTCATCTCAAACCCAGCCCCAGTTCAGCAACATCTCTGAAGAATGACAGTATTTCTGGAAACTGAAAGTAAGCACATGCTGCTTTGCTGAGCTTAAATCCTACAAATGGATCCAAAGCACAAGCAGCAGTAAATATAGAGATTTTGGCTGTCCACCAGCCCAAAGGTTCATAGTTTCACTGAGGCACAGCACATACCCTCTTTCAAAATGCTCAATATTTCTGAACTAAACACTGACAGTATTAATCTTTGCACATTGTTGCTTAGCAAAAAATTAAGTGAATGTCCGAGAGAAGAAATTTTTTCTTTCTCCTGGCTGACTCCTTTTAACTTTTCCTCTCTCTTTGCTTTTTTCCTTTACCCATTGTAAATTGGACAAAGTTGTGAAAGAAGAAAATAAACCACTATTAATCTACCAGTGAATCTCCAAGAACATAAGCAAGCCTTTTGTACAAGTTAATGATACCCAATTGATTTTTAATGAGAAATATATATCAAAGAAGTTACTTAAAAATAATCTGATTTTACTTAATGTTTTGCAAGATCATGTAATGTGTGTTTTTGCTACACAGTTGGAAGATATTATGTTCCTGAATATTGCAAAGCAAACGCTTCATCGACTGAACAGTCCACAGAAGATCATGGTCACAGTTCAAACAGACATAGTGACAACACCCATACCAACAAACCCTGCCACCTTCTCCAAAACCAGGTCACAGGAAGCTCAACTGCCTTGCCAAAATGTTTCTTTTTATCAATAGCACAAGGTTCCTGTACAGCAAGATGTTTTCTGTCATTTCTGTAATTTAACACAGAATATTTGCAAATCATGGCAACAGTCACTTTCTGCAGAACAGTCTGTCACCAAAAGAGTTAATCTGTGGCGACAATTTTACTTTGAATTTTTCATCTGGAGAAAGCATATCAAACTTTCTGCAACCTTAGGAACACTGGAAGTGAAACAGGGATAGATTTGTTATTTGGAAGTCAAACTAAATATTTTGGGGTTGAAAATTATGCATACCTTCAGATCATAGATTAGTGGTTGACTTCTGTCTCATCAGCATGTTCCTCTTCAGAACTTCTTTCTCATGGCTTCCTCAGGCGGTCAGGCCAGAATGTTCTTTTACTAAAAATGATATATTACATGTCACTCTAAATATCCTAGTAAGAGCTTCTCTTGGAAGAATTTCCAGCAATATCTGCAGTTCTTCCATCTTCTCAAAGTCATTAATTGCTCATGACTTTCCAGTTCTCAAAGTTCCCTAAAAAGTGTAATATCAGCACATCTTGACCATGAACTTGAACTGCATTGCAAGACAAGAAGGTAGATGGGATTTTATCATTATTTGAGTAACCTCAGAGTGTGAATTAGGGACTGATTTTCACATATTTGCTACTTCTTCTACTATCCTGGCGTATAAAAATAAAATATTTAGTATAGTAAAAAAAAATATATAAATTAAAACCACAAAGTAAAACAGAAAAGCATTCCAGCTTGCAGCCATTGGTTCAACATTGGTTTACTGCCAATAAGAAGAGAATTTTTTAAATAGACTTGGCAATTAGCTTTTCTACATCTAGATTTGAAAAATATTTGAGGAAAATAGGTCAGAGGAACTCCAACTTTCAGGCAGAAGAAACCTGCCATAAACAACATTCTGTCAGGAAGAACAATTTTCCAGTAAAGTTCATGGCCTGTAATATAAGCTTCTATTGGTTCATTCGTTCATCCCAAAAGTGTGTATCTATATTAGACAAAGGAATAATTGATATCAAATAAACTGCACAGTAAATTTCCTAGCTCATATACTACAAACTAAAATCTAAAGGCTCTAATGCTCAATAGGCCAACTTGAAAACGGCCATTCTGCCTAGGGAGACCTATTTGAAAATTCCCAAGAGAGTGTGAGGTGGGCATTACTATCCTAGACTACTTTTATCATCTCCTTTTCCTGTGCAATTACCTCTTAGAAGTGCTGAGGATTCTGTCCTGGCTGGAAATGAAGTGTAAAAAAAATAATTCTTCTGTGAAGGGAAGAGAAAGTGTTGTTATAGCAAAAAATCTATTCAAAAATGTTTCTTTCTGACAGTACTAGGGACAGATTCAGTTTTGATTCTTGGACGAAGGAAAGTCTTTCTCTGAGCTACTATACCTTTTTACTTAAATCAATACATTAACCAAAAAAATCACTTTGCTGATTAATTTGCACCTCTCTCAAATTATCAATTTGTCCTTTCTATCAAGTTTTTGCTGCGATGAACCTTAAGAGCTTAAAAAACATTTAGACAAAATGTCTATTAAAGTTTCTTAAACCTTGGTACTTCATAATTGTAGATCTCTTCACATCACATGTTCCTTTCAGATGGATAATGTTCTGCCCATGAGTACGAGCCTCTGCACTATTTTAATATTTGTGATACAAGGTTTAAAAATTATTATACTCTTCATACCTGCAAAAGTCATATTTTAATGAGACAATTCTGCTTGTATGTCTCCCTGCCAGTATTTAGTTAAAGCAAAAAAAGAGGAAGAAAAAGATCTTGCACACAACCACCACCCATGCTAATGATATGCATCAGTTAGTTAACATTGAGGTGTTTTGGGTAACAAAAATCTTCATTTTCATTATAAACACCACTGAAGTTTTCGCACTGAAATGCTTGGTATTTTTGGCATGAATCATAAAAAAAAAAAAAAAAAAGCTACATTTACAGCACCTAATGGGACTTCCGTAAACTTCATAGTAAAAACATATTCACACAGCATACTGCCTGTATGGAGCAACAGTTTTCTGATAAACCTTTTTCACAAGAGGCTCTTGAGCACAAGCAATGCAGAATATAAAATGCATCTCACAGCATTTAATAAAGTTAGAGATATCTCTAAACTAAGCACTTATTTCCAGAGTGGTTTTGTCCCAAAAATCGTCACTTCATATTATTACTTTTTATCAGAAAACTGAACCAAATTCAGGATATGCAATGCTAACAATAGAAAGAGGCCAAACATCTCATCACAAGGCTCTCTTTACAGAAGGCTAACAGGCATGACTTAGAGGGCAAATTAATAAATGGTGTGAAAGTTTTCATATATAAGAGACTCTGATAAATAAGTGCTTATTCCTTCTTTAAGGTCTGAAAACAACTGTGTAACAAATTTGAAATAGGTTTGTCAGTTTGCAGACTTGCAGCTTTAACTTTTTTATTTTACTTTTAATATTTTTTACTTAATTTAAATTTAGTTTACTTTAAATTTAACTCTTCAACTTTTTAGCAAAAATCCAGTTAGAGGTGAAACCAACAACTACATGTGGCTAAAAACAAAGTGGAATCAAATTTTGAAAGGAACAAGCATATTAGCATCCCAACAATGTGCAGTATGTAAGTATTTAAAGTGTAAACTTCACAAGGACATCAAAGCAATTTGGACAACATCTATATGACTAATGTGTCTTCCTCTCTGAAGCCTACTCAAAAATACTCTTGTTTCACACTGAAATGTCTCTAAGTCCTTTTTTGAACTCTCTGGAAATACTGAACCAATACAAACCACAAGTGTATTGGCACACCATTTACTACTACACAGATAGTTAGATAGATAGAGATATTTAAAAGTGATAACTAAAGATGTGAATAAAAGCACCTCCTGATCACATTGTATTTACATGCTAGTCAATGATAAAGCCGCATTTACATTAACAAAGTATTTCCAGAATTCTGTGTGTACTTTCTCTGACCTGAAACTAACTCAAACTCTTACCTTTGCTTCTAAAGTATTTCCAGAGGCCTGCTGTCTTTGATCTTCTCTAGCTTTGTAAATATTGACAGTAATTTTCTCCTTATCTATCCAACCAAAAGTCGAACTTAAAAATGCAAACGCTGGCCTCTTCCATAAGATTCCTTCACAGATGGTGTTACACTGTCTCTGGGGACCAGCAGCACCTTCGTGCTCATTACTCTGTCATGCGTATCCCCTGTGGTTGACCAAGGAAACTGGAACCTTTCCGGCTAGCCTCTCACAGTGTAAGCTGGATACAGAGTGGACAAGTCTGCAGTGCCCAAGATTGTAAAAGAAAGGTAACAACCAAACCTTTTAAAGAGAAGAGGGCAGGGAACGGCACATTTTGTGGGAATTACACCCAGAAGTCTTCAGAGCAATTGGCTTAAAATGATTAGGAGAGCTAATGGAGTAGAATATGTATGGGGATTTCATCCTGCTTATCAGCAGAGACAGTATTGTCGCTTTGGGATTAAATCCTAATAATGCATAAATACACAGAACACATTAACCAGGTATCTAATTATCGCTAGCTAGAGAAAACTGCCTTTTGTAGAGTGACAAACATTCAAAATCTAAATAGGATGGATATTAATTTAGTGATTTGAAAGACAATGAGCAAGTTTGAAAGCTGCATGCCATAGCCATGTAGACATAGCATCTGTTTAACCTAAGTAACACAACAGTAAAAGCATGTGTGACAAGGTGAGAAAAATCCATTCTGTAAGGGCTAGACCTATTTTGACAAAGTTATTGGACAACATCCAAGGATAGCAAGTTCACAGCTTCACACTTATTTTCCTCACGGTACAAACCCAAGCATAACGATAATTCATAAGACAGGGAGTTTCAAAGCAGAATGATTAGAGGGGAGAGAGAGCAGCCCCTGCCTGAGCTGATAGGTTTGACTACGTGAGCCAGCAAAAGGGCTAGCAAGAAGAGCCAGAGAGGACGGAAGCTATTTGCCAAAATTCAGGTAACAGACTTCTAAGAAAGCATGAAAAGTATGCAAGAGTCTTCTATCACTTGTTTGCAGCCAAAGCCAGGAAGATACCTTCCCCATCATTAGCACTCATGTATTTGCTATAAGCCAAATTTCATAAGCAAATTTACCAGGCTGGTAGATTCACCTAATCAGCTCTGAAACAACCTATTGATCCCAGGTTTTCAAGGGAAACACTTTTAGCGCTCTCTGACATATGACGGAGTATAGCCAAAGAAATCCTGACAAGAAATTATAGAACCTGTTATCTACCAGAAACTATCCGGGAAGAAAGTCAAACATTAACAGAGAGTTCTTTAAAGGGAATAAAAGAATGCATCAACCTAATTATGTCCCTGCACCAAGACCCACCAAAAAAACATTTTTCAAATACATGATAAATGATTTTTCAAATATATGAAATTTTTTCTCCTCCCCACCCCCTTCTTAGCAGAAAAATCCCTAATAAAAAGATGTCAGAAAACAGATATTGGCTAACACTGGCCACTTGCTTTTACTAGAAAAGGTGGCTGTCTCTTCCTTCTTCCAAGAGAAGCAAAGCATATTGATTATATTATTGATTAGGTGATCCTTATAATCTCTTCTAGACTTAAAGTCTACATAGTTACAGAAAATTTAAAAACACTGACATGAATGTAGCAAGAATATAGACAGCATGGAAGAGACAATCCTCAACAAACTTAATGATTTCTTCGTAAAGCTTGGTTAGTCAAAGATTATTCAGTGTAATATCCTATGAGCATATCATTTAATCTTTAATTCTTTCCTAGCTTTATGGCCATGCAAAAGAGGTAGCTAATTTATGAACTGACTCAGGAAACAAAGCACAAAGTGGGACACTAAATATTACATATTTTGTTTGTTTGCTTGTCTGCCCTATCTTGTTCTTTCATGATGCTGGGAAAAGGAGATATATGAGCTTGGACTTGAAGAGGAAGAAATATATTTTTTGCAAGTAATTCCAGAAATGAAGAAAAGTTTGAGATTATTTAGCAGGTTGCTGAAAAGGCCAAGAAACTTCTGAGACTGTTTTACAAAATGCACTGACTAAAGTTAAGCTGAATTAAAGTTTAAAAAGTCTTCCATTTCTTTAGTGTTTTTCTAAATAGGCTTCCTAGTGTTTGAAGTTAGGGCCATTCAGGATCTAGCCAGTTCTGTTGACAAGCATTTTACATTACTGGGACTGTGCCTCTAAACTCTCCTGTCAAAAAAAAAAAAAAAAAAAAATATTCTCAGTGAATACCAAGTAGACATGATTTAATTCATAATTGGAAAAGGTTACGTTAAAGGAAAAGATGCCAAATCATGCAGCAGCACATTCACTGCAGTTTAGTAGTATTTACACATTTCTATCAAAGTTGAGTAGACAATATATCATCTTGCTCAATAAGGAGGATTCTATTCAACCCTAAGTACACTTAACCCGTGCACACCCAGACAGCATTGGGTACAGTGTTGTTGCAGCCCTATTTGAAAGCTGTAAAAGAATTATGTGATGTAAACTTCAGCTCTGGGTTGCTACTCAGTATTCAGAGATGCTCATGTATTTCATGGGAGAGAAGAAAAAAAACCCAAAACCACCAAAGTAACAGAACGAAAGAAAATCCTTTAGTGTAGACACGTAAATTAGTGCACATCCTAGATGAGAAGTGGAAAGGTGTTAGTTACTATTTCAGCTGCAACAGGTAGGAAATGCAAAGGGGTGAGAGGAGTTTGCTGAATCTAAGATAGCAGGAAGCCTACCGCCAAGTCTGCTGTATAGTCTTAAGCATCAGAAACTTGGATTTCATTCAGAGATCCCTTCTTAATTTGTATGCATTTCAATTTTGTAGTTTTAACCAGGCTCATTCCCAGATTAATGCAGTACACAATAAACATTGCAAAAATGTGAGTTATCTACCTTTTCACCTAATACAGCTTCTTCTTGTTCCCTCCACCTTACTTGGTGATAGTAACAAAATCTGCAAATAAGGACAAAGGAATAAATTCAGAGAATGAAAATATCATCACTAACATTTTTTTTTTAGGAATTAATATTACTCTGAACATGTCAACTCATCTTTCTCAGATGTTTAATGTTAAAACTACAGTTTAAGTAATATTGAATTGGATATTAGAAAGCCATGCCAATCTGTAAAAGAAAATTAAAAAATAAATCTAAAGCAATTTTAGAGGCTTTGGATTCTAAGATTAGAGGTAAGCCCTGATATATATTGAGGAAAAAACAGAAGGATTATTTCTCAATAAAAATCAATCCCTGGCAAAAAAAAACCCCAAACTTATGGCCACATTTTCTACATCTTCCTCTGATTATTTAACCTTTTCATATGACAATCTATCAGAAACACAAAGGAAACTGTTTTCAAGACTATTAAAAATGAAAAAAAAATAAACTAAACATACAAGCACAGTTTCATTAAGGCTCAAATCCTTACATTTACATAGAAGAATTTCTAAAAAAGAGTCAGATAAAAGATTAAGAGACTTAAATAGAAGGTAGGTTATGTACCCAAATTATGACTTGTGAAATCCATTCTTATAGTCTTCTTAGGATCAAGGGCAGATCAGTTCATTAAAAAAAACCAAACCAAACCAACCAAAAAGAAAACCTCTAGCAAACTGCAAGTAGGCGTAACATTGTTTCCTACCTGTATAGTCATTTTCCTGTACTTTGGGAACAAGTTGCTTGCAGAGCAAGGCTTCTCACGCACCCTCTCCCCTTGTCCCCTAGGGCTAAGACAATTACCTGAATACAGATTTCATAGCACAGGAACACAAGCAAACTAGTCAAGGCACCATGTGTCCTGTGCTCCACCACTGCACACTGCAATTGCTAGTCACAGAAAACGGCACAAACTGTTGAGGGGAATTTAGGAATTCTGCAGGAGATTATTTGCTTCTTATCACATTTTACTGTCTTCTTCAATACAAGATGTAGCAAGACATCGTGACGTACCAGCTTCTCAAATTTTTTTAAATGCCAAAAGAAAGAGGATAGCAGCAGCAGAAAGCTAAGAACAAGGGAACAGTTTGGGGAAGGGTCTTATCCACCAGGAACTCCCCATCCATTGTCCCTTCAGCTCAGCCACTGTGATTTTGGATGGCCTGACCAACACCAGAAACATTAGGCTATCAGACAAAAAGGTGTTCTGCTTATACAAGGAGAATCAAGACCTGTAAATCCATACATTTTTATGAAAACAGTTTTCTTTCACTTATATATTTATCCAATAAATACCTTGTACTATTATGTACAGTCAATAAGTCCATAATCAGCCAGATAATTTTTCTGTATCTCAGGTAAATTCATCAAAGATTAAACTTGAAAAAAACTTGGTTTGGTATCTTGATGCACTGTTTACCTAGATTCCACTCATGAATATCCCTCTCTCTTTGCACATTTTCCTCCTTTTGCCAAACAATAGCAGCATTCACAGCAGATGCTCTTCAACTAATTAATAACAGAAATTCAATGACCTATCACTCATAAATATGTTAATTCAAATTAGGAATATCTGAGGGTGTGTGCACGTGTGTGTATTTGATCAGCTGTACTGGAAGCAGCTAATTAATGCCAGTTATTAAAGTACATTAAATAAGGTTCTCCATATGCTTCGCTTGACCTTTTTGACCAACAACGGATGCACAGGAAGCCAGAAGCTCAGTGGTCAGCTTCATAGCAGTTGTTAAAGGAGCAACTGTCAAAATCCACTGATCGTGCCATTCTGGGAAAGTTAGCGAGTCTGCCCCATAAGACTGAAGTGTTGAAAAAGGGTCTGAGAGTAGGGACGCAGTGCAGTATGTGGCTTAAACTTAGAAGTTAGAACTGTAACGTGCCAGCTTGCCTTGCATGACTTTGGATAGCTCTGCCATACTCTCTTGGCCTTACAACATGTTAGGGATATGGTCCTACTTCAGGAGAGACTGAAGGTTCCTTAGTAAAGGGGAAATTTTAATATAAATTACCACTGATGAAAAACAAAAAAGAAGAAGAAATTTGAAGTTGATTATGGAGTGGGAAAGGAGAGTGAGTGAAAGGTAATCAAACTCACTGTTGTACGAAGTATGCCGGGCAGCCGTATCAACAGATTCCTGCTCACTGCTTGCGGATATTGCCAGCACTTCGCTTCTACTGGTGATGGTCTGTTGTGACTGCATGGATTCCTGGCTGTCTTTCAGCAAATGGTAAGGCACCTCAGACAAACAGTGACTATTCTGTGAGATAGTCTTTTAGTGCTATAACTTCTGGTATGTCTTTGTTGAGTATATTGAGGATTATTACAGATTGTTACTTTTCTATTTAAGGCAGCAAAAAAAATGTTTGTCTATATATTAAAAAAAAAACCAACCAAACCCCACAAACAAAACATGAAAAAGTGTCAAAAGATTGCTTCTGTAATCATGGGGTTGCTCTGCAGAATATTTTATTTTTACATATTACTATTTCTCTTATTTTATGGAATCAGGTTCCAGTGTTAGTCTAATATTAACACAAACAAAGAAATCCTGTTGCTTAAATAACACCTTATAATCTTTCCCTGAATGACAGCATTCCCCAAATGCAGTGCTATTTCATCTACTGTGGAAATCTATACCACCATTATCCGTATCACTCCAAATCAGTCTCCAATAATCTCTCTGCTGCTACTGTCAAAATACAGCTTTATTTTTCAAGAAACACAAACAAGGAAAGGGAAAAGGAAGGTACATTCCCTATTGAAGCATCATTCCAGCATAAATGAACAAATAAAAAGGTAGTTCCAGCATATGGGTAACATATGTTGTAAAAAGCATCCAAGGATAAGGCTGTAGTTTCAGGATCTTTTTAAACCTACCTGAGTGCTGACAAATAGGAAAGTCCCACTGACCCACCTCTGCTTTTTCTCCAGCTTTCTTCTCCATCCTCTGTGCCTTATACAGTTTATAGGTCAGGTAAAATAACACATTCAGCTCACCAAAACCCAACATTTTTTTTCTGTTCTGGTCAAACTGTTTCTTGTATTCCTTGATCTAATTCTCCATGCAATCTCATGAAGAAGAAAAGTGATAGAAATGGCAGAACTACCTTTTTGGATCCTGACCAAACTTAGATCTACTTTAAGCAATCAGAAGACTTCAGCCTTAAAGCATAAATCTTGTAAATGGTGGAGTTTTTCCATCTGAATTCATTTAAAACTTGTTTGTGTATGTGTACTGAGACTATGATAAAACATACATTGCAAACATATTTCAAAAGATTGTGCGACCATCTACCTATTTACCAATCTACCCATTTACATTAGTTCAGGTAAATAAAATATAATTTGGCCCATGATGAGTCTAATTGACATGCTTTATAATTATATGTGAAACTACAGCTAAAATAGCGGGAATGAATATAGAAAAATACACAGCTGGAAGATTTTAGACAGTGAGATATCCATCTGTGTAAATGTTTCTGTAGGGAATCCACAGCAGTGCTCGCTCTCTGAACACTTTAAGTGGAAGCAGAAAAAATGGCAGACACACCACAGATCATAATCTTCCAATGCATTTATGAACTGAATCTGGAAGAGCTAAGGAATCTGTATTTTTTCAATCTTATCTTCTAGAAGCAGAGCTAAAAGGGAATTGTTCACATTAAAGCAAATTAACCAAACTTTGACATGAAAAACAGTATTTAATTCTTTTTTTCCTGCTTGTGAAAATTTCCCTAGGCAAGAGATGCAAAAGGAAAGGTTAAAAAACCCCCAAAACATAACAGTAGAACTCAAATAGAGAAACATCTTCTTAGGTTTAACAGAAAACTGTTTTCAAATGAAAAATTACAACCAGCTGTAAAAATAATGTAAAATCATTCATTAATATAAAACCTAGAAAGAAAGCACCGTTTAGAGAAACCTAGAATAAAAGTTCACTTGAACTTCTTTCTGAAAGTGCAAGTTAATATGAAGTTTTTAATAGCAGTCTAGCTTTGGCAGAAGTCAAATACTTTTCAAAATTTGACACATTTATGTCAAAAGAAAGTAAATTATTTTTGCTATTGGTTGGTCCATTCTTGTCAAAATCCAACTAACTTTCCATTTTTCTTCATTCTTGGAACATCATTCCTGCTGTTGTCAAGCAAAGATAGAGCTGGATGGAAAGAATGAGGTTACTGGAGTACAAAGCACACCTTTAAGAAGAAAAAAAAGGAACACACACACAGAGAGACATTTAAACTTTTAGATGTTCACAAAAAGTTGCATAACACTGTAAGAAGTATTGTTTTCAAGAAAAACAATTAGGAGTTTTGACTGAAATCTTTATTAAAATAAATCAATGATTAAAAGAATCATTAAAAGAATAAAAAACTAAGGATGAATCAAAACCAATGGGAATTTTCTTGACTTGCTAGAACCGGATTTTATATTGCCTAATAAATCTTCCTGTCTCTTGAGCTGGCCAAGAGAACTATGTCAGGGAAAAAATGGACCCATTTGTTCTTTCTTTTACTCACTTCAAATAGAGCTACCAGTGCCTCCATTAAAAAGTTGCTAGAAGATAATACTCTGTTAGCACAGCTATAGCCAGTTCTGTGGATGGAGACACAGTAAGATTTAATCCTAACAACTGATGTGTAACTGGAGTCTCCTGCAGGCAAATTATTAACTAAAACATGCACTAAATGTGTTTTTACCAAATGTGCACTACTACTAAAAACAGCTAAAAATTTGCCATATACAAAGCCAGTTCTTTGGTAGCACAAAAGACATAGGATAATGGAAACTATTTTCAGCTTGTACAAGAAGTGCCCTCAGCAGCTTCCACAAGCACTTATTCAGAACACGTTAGTCACTGTAAATACATATAGGAAAAGAGGACTTATTCATTACTATTAACCAGATTGCTTTCATAAACAGTTAAAGACAATGTCATATAGTTTTCATTAAAAATATACTCATTCCACAAATCATAAGCCTTGTGCTTCTGACTGAGGGAAACCAACAAAGTACTTGGACTTCTTTAAAATTCCCTTGCCCATTGACAGTGTTGCTTTGAAATGTGTCTAAGATATGCTGTTTCTTCTCTTGTACAACTTAGAAACATCCAAAATTTTATTATATGAAAAACAATGTTAAGAATATGAAGATAATTCTGTAGAGGACAATTATTAAAAATAATGTTGGCACATGCTACACAAATTTTAAATAATTTGTATGAGTCATGTTTATGCCAAATACTTCCTTTACTTTCCCATATACTTTGGTCACAGCATTATTATCTGATCTATATAATACATCATGGAACAGTGACCTTACTCTGAAAATGCAATAGTAAAAGGAAAGCAAGAAGCTACTACACTTAGCAACTCAGAGCTGTGCAGTGGCCAGTTTCCATAAGGTGATAATATTACATAGCAAGATATTTTTCTTGGCTTTTTGCAGGAAATAACAGAGGTGGAATCCTATATTTTAGACACACAGCAATACTCTATTTATGGAATAACAAAGTAAGAAGCAAAAGAGAACTTCAGAAGAAGGGGCTGGATGTTTGGAAGAAAGTATTCTGGTATCTGGTTGACAGCAGGCTCAACACGAACCAGCAGTGTGCCCTGGCAGCCAAGAGAGCAAACCCCATCCTGGGGGGCAACCACAGCATGACCAGCCGGTCAGAAGAGGTGATTATCCTGCTGTATTCAGTGTTGGTGCGGCCTCACCTTGAGTATTGCATGCAATTCTGGGCCCCACAATTTAAGAAGGATGTGAACATCCTTGAACACATCCAGAGAAGGGCAACCAAGCTGGTGAAAGGGCTGGAAGGCATGTCCTATGAGGAGCGGCTGAGGACTTTGTGCTTGTCTAGTTTGGAGAAAAGGAGGCTGAGGGGTGACCTCATTGCTCTCTATGGATTCCTGAGGATGGGTGGGAATGGTTCAAAGCTTTGTCACAAGAGGTTCAGACTTGACATTAGGAAACATTTCTTCACCAAGGAGGTGGTCAAACACTGGAAAGGTTTCCTAGAGAGGTGGTCAATGCCCCAAGCCTGTCAGTATTTAAGGGTCATTTGGACAACACCCTCAATAACATGCTTAAACTTATGGTCAGCTCTGAAGTGGTCAGGCAGTTGGACTAGATGATCATTGTAGGTCCCTTCCAACTGAAATATTCTATTCTATTCTATTCTACTCTATTCTACTCTAAAATCCAGCAGCACTGGTTAATAAGGGTCCAAATAAAGGATGACATATGAATAAGCTTTTGCAGTTCAGCAACAGAAACTGGATACTAACCTAGTATGGACTCTGTATGAGTGGCTGGAAGGTAAGCTCCAGCAACTACATTTAAAAACTATGCTACGTCATTGTGGAAACACAAATATGCTTTGTCAAGTCTGTGGATGACACCAAACTGGGGGAGCACTCAATACCCTGGAGGTCAGGGTCATTATTCAGAGGGACAATGATAGGCTGGAAGTACAGGCCCATATACACCTTGTAACCGTCAACAAAGCCCTGCACCTGGGATGGAATAACCCCAAGCAACAGTACAACATGGGTGGTGACTAGGCAGCAGTTCTGAGGAGGAGGGGAAAAAAAAAAAAAAGAGAGAGAGAGAAAAAATTGAGGGTCTCAGTGGACAACTGTCCTGGTTTTGGTTGGGATAGAGCTAATTATCTTCATGGTAGCTTGTACAGTGTTATGTTTTGGATTCATTATGAGAAGAATGTTGATAACACACTGATGTTTTCAGTTGTTGCTAAGTAGTGTTTAGACTAAGTCAAGGATTTTTCAGCTTCTCATGTCCAACCAGCAAGAAGGCTGGAGGGACACAAGAAGTTGGGAGGGGACACAGCCAGGGCAGCTGACCCAAACTGGCCAAAGCGGTATTCCATACCATATGATGTCATGCCCAGTATATAAACTGGGGGGAGTTGGCCTGGGGGGGCAGATCAATGCTCAGAAACTAACCAGGCAGTGGACAGCGAGTGGTGAGCAATTGCATTGTGCATCACTTGGTTTGTATATTCCAATCTTTTACTATTATTATTGTCATATTATCATCATTGTTATTATTTTCTTACTTTCTGTCCTATTAGACTGTCTTTATCTCAACCCATGAGTTTTACTTTTTTTTGATTCTTTCCCCCATCCCACTGGGTGGGGGGAAGTGAGCGAGCAGCTGCATGGTGATTGGTTGCCAGCTGGGGCTAAATCACAACAACAACATATCTTCAGCCTTTTGGCAATAAAGGCTAACTGCATACTGGGCTACATTAAGAAGAACATAGTTGGTCAAAGGAAATTACTAAAATACTATTTTCCTTCTCATAGCACTTCTGAGGCCACATCTGGATTAGTCTGGCAGATGCTTAGGAGGCTGGTACATACCACTATACGGTGAAATTAGGGAGATGGATTTCCTACCGTCACGGAGAGAAAGAAGACTGAGTGGGGAAACAGTTGTGGCCTTCAGATACCTAATAGGTTATTACAGAGTTAGCTTCTTATAAATCATGATCAGATACACACAACAATAAGACAAGATGTGATGAATACATGTTACAAGGAAAATTTCAACTAGTTGTAAGGCAAAGAAATTTTAGAATACAATAGAATTTTTCAGTTGGAAGGGACCTACAACGATCACCTAGTCCAACTGCCTGACCACTTTAGGGCTGAGCAAAAGTTAAAGCATGGTATTAGGGACATTTTCACAGTGCGTGGTTACATAATAGAACAACTTTCCCGGAAAGGTTATGGAAACATCATCCTTGGAGATTTTCTGAAGAAGGGGTTGGAGGACAAGTCACCCATTTTTTAAAGGATTGATCAATTTTGAAGTTGGTCTGATCTGAAGTGGAAGTTGAACCAAACCTTCAGAGATGCCTTCCAATTTAAGTTATTCTATGACTCTGTAAAACGCAAGACATGCATTTCCTAATTCTTCAAATAAAAGATAGTTCTATATGTCCTATTGTCCACAGTTTTGTCCAGGCTAGCATCAGGTTGGTTTTAAATAACTGACTTGCTTCTGCAGATCATTGCACACACTAATAAAATGTACAGTTAGGAACCTCTTCTTAATGGTCAGCCTAAATGCAACTTTAACATCCTCTATAGAATCCAGGTAAAAAAAAAGCTATTAATATTTCAATATTTTTAGACATGTATTGATCCTTGAACTATCATTTGATGAATCTAATGCCTTTAATACTTTCTTTAGGCAAGAAAACCTTTATCATCTAAAGATATATTCCTTTTCTGTGCCCATGTTCTACAGTTGTATCAGTGACGAAAATCTTAAGGTTTCCTCATGACAAGAAAGACATCATTGGCATAATTTCTTACATAATGCTGTTTTCCTTTCTCATTCAATATTATCACTTTTCAGCTAAAATTGTTGGCACTACTACTGTCCATTAAAGGGTTTGAGGTTATTCCCTTTTTTTTTTTTAAACCTGTGTGTTGGATTATGAATTATTATGCCACAGGTGCAATAGAATACATTTTTCCATGCTGAATCTCATTGTTTTTTTGCCCATACTTCAGATCTCTCAAGACTCTCATTAGTTCTGTTCCCATCACTGTTTATCTTGGCATTCTCTGTTTAATATAAATGGTAAATTTAATTACTTATTTCACGCCATCCTCTAAATCATTAGCAAGGATTTTGGTTTGGTTTGTTTGGGGTTTTTTTTATAATTGGGAAACAACCCCTCCCGTGGAAGAAACTACTTTGCTTTTTAAACGTATCAGCAAGATTATTTTAAGTGACCTTGTAGTACATGGCCTTTTTTAGCAGCCCAGAAATTATGTGACATCATACTCAGAGTTGGATTCAAGCCCTTTCCCCAGAACATTGTATTTAATCCTGTCATACTAGACTGAAATAGTGCATGCCTAACCTGGGATCTTCTTCAAGAGCCCAAATATCCCCACAGTAGGATTCTACTCTAGAGACCTTTTGACTGAAAGCCATACCTTGTTTCAGATTTTCTCACAGGTATTTTAGATCAGAATCCCTTCACTTTGAGTCGGAACAGCTTCCAATAACTGTGTCATACCTGGCTGGCCAGAGGCCCCCAGCCCTCCCCCTGTACTCACACTCCATATGGCTGATCTGTTTCTGAGCCTTTAAAAAAATCACGGGATCCCAAATCACGCTGGATCCCTTTCCCCTAAAAGGGCTGGTAATTTCATAACAAACATGAAACCATCTTAAACAGGCTAAAGGAAACAGAAACTTAAGAGTTCAGACCTGCATCATTTTATTTTGCACACCTAATTATAATACATCAGTTAGCCTAGATTAGATGCAACAAGATATAATATGAAATGACTGAAACACTCCATAGTCAACCGCAACACAACATGACATGATGGTGAGAATCATTTCTTCGCAAAAATAATGTTTGGAGAGATATAAAGTGTCTCCTGGCTGCAGAGGTTTCAAGTTTGTTACCTACTGCTGTTTTCTGAGCATGATAAATAGCTTGTTGTGCACAGGATTGAGATATAATTCCACTTCCCATGGCAAAATGCAGGCATTCTTATCCTTCTAGCATATATCTGGCCTCTACACATTGCTGTTTTCAATATCCGCTAAATCCTAAGAGGTCTGAGCTAAGAGTATGCTAGGTAAACAAACAGATACGATTCTTTCCCAAAGGGACAATCAAGGAAATGATTGCAAACTATCTTCAGTTCCAGTGACTTGCTGTACGCTAACAATCCTTTAATTCCTTCTCACACCTCCTTACTTTCAATACCATATTAAGATCTTTCATTTGGATCAGTTAAAGAAATTCAGTAGAGGCGACCTATTAAAATGGAACAGAGAAGGACATCTAGTTAAAGGAAAAGCAAGAATCTGCTTTGTTTTTCTTTATAAAGAAAATGAACAATTCTCAAAACAAACACATCATTAAAAATGTGTGGTAGGAAAGTGTAATTATTCATTAAGATCTTCACCACATGTTCAAGATCTTCGCTAAATATTAAGTTCTATAACTGAATGCAAGAAGTATCCAGTGGTATAACTTCAAAACAAATAGGAGATAAGCAAATGAAATCCTCCTAAACATTATCAGAAGCTGCAAAGTTGAACTGATTTAATTAGTCTGATCAAGTATCAGAAGCAGAGGAAGAAGTTGTTAGATTCTTTTAACAATGCCACCCTCCCCACACCCCCCTCTTCTGCCTTATAACAGCTCTTTCATGCTTTCTAATCAGGATCTGATCTCTAGCTACAAATCATAGACTACCACATCAGGGCTCAAGAACAGCACACAGAGTACCTAAAGTGAAGCCTAACCAGAGTTTGCCTGTATAAATCTGAGAAAATTATGTTCCCTCTTGTCCCATATGTCTAAGACATCTTCCGAAGCTGCTTTCTTTCCTGATAAAGGGTCACTCAAAGAGCCACTAGTGTCACTTCCTGGAAGTGCTGCCACCTTGCCAGAGGGACACAAATCTCAGGGTTTGCTCCCCAGCCACTGCCATGAGGAATTTATAAACTGTGTGACAGCACTGCAGAATTCCCTATCTGCACACGTGCTAAAAGTGGGCTCAACAGCTCTGTGTTCGGCAGCATCAACCACTTTTATCCGCAAGACCAAAAGGAAGGGAAGCCTTTTTCCCAAAAGCCAAAAAATCTAAGCAGTTGCCCAGAGTGCAGCTTCTGTGCCAATCTCAGCTTTAAAAGAAGAGTTTAAGTCACATCTTTCATTTGCAAGATGAAGCCATAACAATTAGGCTTTATTCCAAAGCATTTGCTTTCTCACAGATTTGTTTGCATCTATAATGAAAATCCAGCGCTTTTTTTTTTTTTTTTTGCGTAGTCAAAGGAATTGGGAAGATAACTGATTTGGATGAAAACTAACGAAACGATTGTCCTTTCTCAAAAAAACCAAACCAATAACTAGGCAAGTCAAGGGAAAGCAGGAAACTCATGACAAAAACAGCCTGTTTATTGAAATAATTTTCTTCTAGTTTACTAAGTTTCAACTACATACATAATAAAAGTGAGCACTGTTAAAAAAGTTACCAGCACAATGGAAATGATGGCACTGTTAGCTGCAAAGGCCAGTGTGGATTATGCTTAAGCTCTTTTGGTGTCTCTTTAAACCCCATCTTCTAAATATAATAAATTTTTCATCAACAAGCTAGCCTTGTTGCATTAATTCAAACATTTTAAATCATGAAAGTTAAAAGCAGTGGTATAAAAGCACACTACTGATGTGGGTCTCCAGTTTGTTTTTCTTCCTCTTTTTAAAACTGAAGTCCTCTTATGGTACGCACATTCAGAATCTGTACAGCAGAGAGAGAAGGCACGTATAAGGGGTACCCTAAGCTGGGATCTTCCTTTGGCTCTTTTGCAAGGGTGGCCTTGTTGAGTACATGCAACTGAAGGCTGACCCACTTCATAATTTGTAAAACAAACTCTTAAATCACAACCACATCCAAGATGTTACATTGAATCCTGGCAGTTTAAATGTCTTATACAGATGTATAAAATGGACTTTTAACCAACAGTGAAATGAATTATTACTGCATTCAGCACAGGAGAAAAAAAATTATACCCATTGCCAATCATTCACACAGCTCCATAGGTCACAGCATTTTTAAATATTCATCTTTTTTCTGAAGTTAATCCTGTTATCAAGTAATACTTTTTGGTTGGCTAGTTTATTAGTGCAAAATATTGCAGGAAAACTCAGGGAATTATTTTTAATGTAAAGCACAAATTAAAACAAAGCTGGGGCAAGGGAGAGGATGGAGTCCATTAAACTGTGACAGTAAGTAGGGATCAAGGACTTTATCTTTTTTCCTAAAAAAAAAAAAATAAATAAAAATTCTATGGATTTTGCTGACATCTTCTCAGGGAGTATAGAGTTACTAGGCTCAGAGAAAACTATTTCTGATTATTTCAAAAAAGTATTTTGCTATGCAGTAGTTTGAGTTTGGTATACAGTATATGAGAAGGATCTTTCCCTCTAACGCTCATCCTATTTTTAGAGTATTACTGAATTTTGCCCTTGCATGATCCATGCATCTTAATAGGGCCCCCCTAAGGAATTAGACAGGTAATGGAAATAAGCAGAGGGGTCCTAATAAGCAAAGACCGGGAGATGTGGGAGTAGGAACCCTGAGAAGACAGCTCAGGTTGTGTAGGAAGCCTACCGTTTTTCTCTCAGTCTCTTCTTCTGCAGAAACCCACCTGTGACAGGCTGTCTCCTCCTCCTCCTCTCCCACATCTGGCAGACGGGAAGGATGCAAAGAACACAATGCTGCTGTTAGTGTCGTTAACGCCACCGCTTCATCAGATGCAGACACATGTGTTCACATTACTCAGTTTACCTACTGCAACACAGCATCAGGAAGAACCAATAGCTTTGGATCCTTGTAAGCCATTTCCAGACAGTGAAATGAGAAAACTAAATTAAGGCAGCTCAAAGGAAAAAGTGCCTTAGTAAATAACTTTATTGGAAAAATGCCTTCTAAAGCTTGTACATGGCCTACTGCACTCTCAGTAGCATTTTTCCTAATCTACAATTTCACTCTAGGTTATTTAAAAAGATATTCTTACATAGGTTTCATTTTAAAGGGCAAGCGCGCACACACACACACACACACAAAATGTGCAAGCTTTTCTTTTTTCAAAAAATAGACCAGTACTCAATATATTCTTAGTTCTTTTATTATTATTATTATTTTCCTTTACAGATCTTGCTATAAAATGAGTGTAGAAATGGAGCTCACTGCTTTTCTTTGCATTTTTTTTCTTGGCAGGATACAGTTTGTAATGCATTCCAGGATAAGCCAATTTGAGAAGATAAACCAGGAGAAAAAATAACCGCGCAAGAAAACATTACTAGTTTTATGTTGGTGTAACTCCCTGAACTGACTTATTACAGGGTCAGTCAAGAATCTGTATTTGCGCAATGGCTGTAGTAGGAGGGCAGTAAGGTATGACCACCTCCTTCAGAAGTCACAAGGAGCCTCATTGACTTGACTGTGTCACAAAACCACAACCTCCAGCCCCACCTACTTGAAGCTGGGAAGGAAGCACACGAGCTATTTCCCCACACAAATAAAAGTGCAGAGAACATGGGGGCTCGTGTCCAGTAAGACTTGCCCTGATCAAGCTGTAGTCAGACCTGAGAGCTCAAAAGCATTTCTAGGTGCACCAGCCTAGACCTAATAACAACAAAAGTAAGTCTTTATCCTCTCTGTGTCTCACAACAAATCCCAGCTTTACATCAGGAACATAGCTAGCCTGTAGAATTTGCAATAGTTTAATTTAAAAAAAAAAAAAAGTACGCTTTAAAATGTAATAAATTGTGGAAATAGCAATATCTATGTCAATATAGATATTTCATCTGTAAATACTGACTATCTTTAGAAAGTAATTTACACATCAATACATAACGCCTTAATAAACTGAAAAAAAATATGGCATAGACTGGACAAGTGACTTTCTGAGGACCCCTCAGCAAATCTCTCAGTGGCTTAGATCAGCTTCAGGTGCACATTTACTAATCCCAGTCCAGAGCTTTATCAAGAAAGCACACTTGCTTAGGGAGAGTTAGAAAATTAAGACTGACATCAAGAAACATGTTCCTTAAGCCTAAATCACAACAGTATTGGTGAAGACTGAAGGATTTCGTGTTTTCAAGCTTCTTCTCTGGCATTACCTATTCTCTTTGTATTTGATTTCTCTTGTCCAAGTAATCAGCAGATTTTCTACAGTAAGCCCTCACAATAAGAAACTTTCTTACTGCTCCTGTAGCTTTATTACTGTATGCTGGTCATCAGTAAAATAATTACTTCTCTCTCTCTGATGACACAAGGTGCTAACATCAGGCAAAAGTATATGATTACCATTACCACAGGCACACTGTCTACTTACATCGAGAGAGAGGGGAGGACGGAGGGAGAAAGAGAGGCAGAGAGGGACGTAGATCTTCAGGAGCTTATTGACTTGGCTTCATGAATGCTGGTAATTACAACTACTGAAATTCTCCAAGGAATTGAAGAGAATTTGTTCATTATTCCTCTTCTTATAAAGCAATGCTTTTTGCACCCCCTTCCCCTTAATGCTATCATCCAAGTAAATCTTCCTGACGAAATAAAATGATCCTCTTCCTTTGCCTCCAGTGAAAGAAAGCAGAAAATAAGCAGTACTTGTCCCCATTACAGTAAGTGCACAGGCATTACTTTACTACTATTAGTAGAACTGTATTATCTTCTACCTGTCTTTTTATTTCTGCAGTCAAATGTAACAGAAAGTCTTCTGCAGCTTTTCAAGAGTAATTTTTAAATTAAAAAAACCTGAAGGAATAACTACCTCATAAAGCATTTTTCTCTAGTACCTTCCACTTAACAACTGGCATCCCCCAGTTATGAAAAACATTTAAGCAAACATCGAACATTTTCTTTCCCACTCTCAGAGAAGTAAAAGAAAAACAAAAGATACATTTAAGAAATAATTCTTAACAGTAAGTAGCATTTAGGTGCCTCATCTCTTCCATTTTTCTTCACCACAAAAACATTTACTACACAAAATCTTAACCTGACTGAAGCTTACTTTCCCTGATTCTGCAAAGAAAATCCCTAACACGCAAACAAAAGCTTACTTATTGCAGAAAAATACATTTTTTGCCAGTTTTTTGAAATACAAAGATTCAATCACATCATCTGTTATAGTTCTTCCTAAAGTGTCATTCACCAGTGACTGCTATGATCTCTGAACATTGAATTAATAGTCTGTATACAAGATAGGTTTCTTGCTTGATGAGGCCGTGCTTCTCACCTGTCATTCAAAGGAACCCACTGTAAAGCAACTTTCCAGTTTAATTGCATTAGCCTGCAAAAATATCATTCAACACATCCTTTTTAGCCTTCCTCTTTCACCAGCAAATTCAGAACTAAGCAGATTAATTTTAAAAAGGAAACCTCTCACAGAGATCTACAGGCTAAGAAAACAAATGACCCAGTGGCCCAGTATAAGGAATCAGTAACAGTGTAGACACTGCCACTGAAAGACTGGATTAACTGAATTATTTTTCCCTGTATTTACCAAATACAGAGATTGATATATCCCACAGACGCATATTCCTAGGGAAAATGTGAAATGTCAAGGCTTTACTACTTCACCAGAGCAGATAATTAAGTAATTAGAACAATTAAACGTTGACAGAGCACCAGCGACCCCCAGGTGAATTACAGCCCTGAATTATGAAAGCATTAGCATGGGAAGAGGGAAGACTTTGGCACATATGTAGGACAGATTACATGCAGTTGTAGGATTGTTTTTACAATTTATGCGCTTATCTTCCAGATGCGCTCAGCAGTCCACAACTTTTATTGTCAAACTGCTTATTTAGATGCCTGGGGGGAACTCATCTAGGTACATTTTCTCTCTGAAAAGCCAGTGAATTAGAAAGCAGGGAGTATATAGTCATCCGTACTCTCACCGTTTTACACCGCGTGAAAGGGCTGAAATAGTATAAGTGTGCCCTAAAAGATCTGTGTCCACCTGAGCAAAACACATCCTTCAGCCCAGACACCTGGGAAAGCTGATGTTCAAGGGGCCCTTTGCAAGAAATGTACACGGGACATCAATGGCTCAATTATGCCAGAGGTTCTCAACCTCTGCCACATCCTATGTTGAAGACTGTCTGCACTTCAGTACAGCTCACGCAGAAACACCCTATTTGCTAAATAAGAAATATGAGCAGTATAGCCATCACAGCACGGAGTTCAGGATAAGCTTCCTCTCCTACTATTAGGGCAGGCTTGCTTTACTTAGGGGTTGGTTATTTTTTTTTAGGGGGGGTGGGGGGGGTCGTTGGGTTTACAACACATTGGACTGCCTGCTGTGATGAACCAGCTCCAGGTAGAATGAGCTGGTGCTGGGGAATGGATGCATTATCGGGATGGACCGCAGGGACAGCAGCGCAGGGACAGCCTCAGAGTACAGCAGCGCTGGGTAACACGTGTAATTCCCAGCAACTGTTGCCTGTGAAGACTGCGACTACCAGATTTGTTGCAAGTGAGAGTGTGTGAAGATGTTATAGGCTGCAATCCTTTCTAAGTGCAAAGTTGTTTTAAAAATGAAGAGAGAGCAGGGAAGAAGTTATGAAAGAGATCTATGGGTACTCACCAAAAAGTCAATACAAAAAAGGTCACATACAGGAGATTTCACACTTGTTTCTCAAAAGCACATTTCATATTCTTCTGTTCTGAAATTGTTAATAACACTACATTTCATTGCCTTTACAAAATGGGAAGCAAGGCCCTAGACAAAAAAAGATTAAAGTCTGTTAACTATTTGTTTCTAAAATGAATTAAACCATTTTCATAATCAAAATATAGTAAGAAGGCAATTTGACAAATAATAGAAATATGAAATGTGCTATTTAAAACCTAATTATAACCTCTGACATGAATTTATATAAAATCCATATTTTAAAGGGGGGATTTATTTAAATCTGAATTTTTAGAATTTTACACCTTCAAGCCAAACCATATATTGATATGATTTAACACAAATTACTTCATTAAAAAAAAAAATATTTAAATTAGCTGATGACACAAAATGGGTAGAAAGTATCAAAGATTATAGGGTAAGGAACAAACCTTTCAGAATGGTTCCTGTAGGTTAACCATGTGGGTGGATAAGTAACTCTCAGAGTTCAGAGTAGAGAAAGAGTAGCGTCGATGTAATGAACAGAAATAGGTGGATGGTTCCAGTTCGAATCAGAACATCTCCCACTTCATCGCGGCTGCTGAAAATGATTCATTCTATGCTACATCATTTTACATGCCATGGCAATTCAGTAGGCTTTCCTTCCTACTTGTCAAAGCCATGCACATATTCGAAGGAGGTGGCAAAGAAAATGCTCTTTTGATTATGCTCCAGCACCCTTTGCTTTTGTTAAAAAACCAAAACAAAACAAAAAAACCCAAAACCCCAAACGTAACCAAAAACTAAAAAAAAAAACCCAAACAAAACAATAAAACCCCAAAACATAAGTTTGGAAACAAGGAAGAATGGGGAAACTTAAGCCTAAATGAAAGTCATACAAGTAGAGGGGAAAATACAAAACTAAAATATGAAATGTGCAATTGGGAAAAATAGAGGGAATGTGGAACAAAATTCAAAGAAGGAAATTCTGAAAAGAAATAGTACTGAGAACACTTACCTTGCATTTATATATCAGGCCTTAATTAATATCTAGGTTATATAGCTGCATTAATACCCTAGTGAACGTTCCTCTAGAGGTTTCCACTGGAGAAGGGACCAGCATCCATTCCTCAGGAACAGATAGAAGAAATAAAAACCCAACAGCCCTACACCACTGTCCCCCCAGAATCTATGCAGCTCCTGAAAAGACAAGTTTTCTCACTGTATAACAGCACCAAATCAATTAATACCATTATTTTGTTTAGTAAAGAGCCTAGAAATAGGAGTCTTCAAATAGTCATACTACTACTTTACTAACAATAACATTAATGCTCCAACACAGATTATTAGTTTAAAATAGATGGAAAGCAAAAGCTGGTAATTCATAGCTCTATGAAAGAGGCCTTTCTGAACTTGCAATGACCACTGACACTACTGAAGTATAGCCCAGTTATGACTGAACGGACCATGCTTTGCCTCTCGTTAAACCTCTCATTATACTTAAACACATACTGAAATTGATTTTTACTGAACAAGGAACGCAATCCTATGTTTAATTCTCAGCACATGCTCTGCCAGAGGCAGCAGAACTAAAGCCCATATCCTATGTATTAAAGGAGGTTAAATAGAGTTAAGTGCTTTTTTAGACCATTATCTTCCATATCTGTTGAATGACTTATGAATATGAGAGTTTGATTACTACTTTTCAGATCCACCCTGTATCTTGTTTGATGCATAAGGCTAGTGGTGTTCTCTTTTAGAATAATTGCAAAAACTAATTTTCAGAAAAGTTTCTTATGCATTAATATTTTGCTGGCTTACAAACTAAGCAGAAAGAACAGAAGACACCCACTTTTTAATTGGAGCTGAGAACCAAAAATATGCCTAATCGCTATAGAGAATGCCCAGTGATAGTGGGAAATTAAATGGAAACCTAGGGATTTAATCCAGTCCATTTGGCAGATGTAGCATAGCATGATGCATTGAATGTGGGGACTAGGTGAATGAATAGGAGCACTCTGAAATTCTGGCCATTTAGTGAGTCACACAAAAATCTGACTCATAATTCATACGTAAGTCTTTACACAGTACAGCAATCAAAGAATCAGTACCAAGAACTGACACTTGAACTTGGGGGGCGGGGGGGTAAGGGAGGAGACGCAGAAACAGAAAGACATAGAGAGAGAGAGAGACAGAGAAGAAATTAAGATGGTAAACAGAACAATAAAGTTCAACTACAAATATGTTCGCCAACACTGAAATTTACAAAGAAGATATTAGTTTATCAGTTCAAAACTTAAGCAGATACCGTTCCCTGTATTTGCAGCTTTGAGAAAACTGGAGTGGCTAAAGATTAGCAGCAATCACTATAGTCTTCCAACAGACAGCAAGTCTTCTATTTGTCATAGCAAGAGAGTCATGTCATTACTTCTTGGAATGAAATTTAGTGGTAGTACATCGAGTCTTTTGCAATAAAAAAAATACTAGCAATGCAATAAATGTGCAGGAATATGCATTTCCTTTTTTGTCACAATCCCACTAAGCTACGTAGCAGAAAAACAATAAGTGCATGATTTTAATGGCCAGATAGACCAAAAGAAAGTTTGGGGGTTTGCTCTTATGCTCTTTACCCAATACTCTTAATGCATGTGAGCTACTCCTTAGTGTTTTATAAATAAAAATGTAGCCTCTCTTTCTGTGCATGCATATGATTGCTGTCTATGTCTAATTTTGTCATCTGTGGACTCTTCACACCTACAGCAGCCAAGAAAATTCCAATCATCAGGCCAATTATATAGATGGATCTAAATTTAGTTACCAAATACAAGATAAAAGAATTCATACTCTTCCTCTAAATCATGTGGCTTCTACATCACTCCTCTCCTCCATTCCTCCTTTTTTTCCCCAGCTCTGTCAATTTACAGGTTCCAACTCTACAAACATTTCACACAAATCAAATTAACTGATTTGAGTTTAGTTATTTACCTAACATGAATCTTTACAGAAATCTCTCTTTTAAGGATTGATCTGAGCATCCTAGCAAGGGTCCTGTATGTTTGACTTGCAATTTTTTCAGACTACCATTCACATCTTCTCAACTTTTTGACAAGTGTACTCTGTGGGTTACTTAGTAACAAATAGGAAATATGAAATTCCATCAATAGCCAGAAGAGAAAGCTGATCATTTAAAGTATAATCCTTTTTTTTATTATTTTAATTTTACACTCTCCAGGTAAAAGGGCACTTCCTACCACAAAGCTAAATAATTTTTGCATTTTTGAGCTTTCACCAGGGCAGATTCAAACCTCTGGAATTAAATCTGAAAAGGACTAAGAACTTTTGCAAACTTCACTGTCTTTTAAATGCGAAGTGTCATCTTTGATGTGTCCTCCCTGACAGAGACAGCAGGGTATTTGTTTTCTAAAGGACTTGTATCAAAATGAAACTTACTACAAATAAAACTCTCCTTCCATGTAGAATACAAGAAAAGAGTAAACAACATATGACAGATAGAAGTTGCATTAGTAATATACTACTGGAAGGCTTTTGCATACTTCAGACTAATATATAAGGATCTATATTGAGGGGCAGGGAGAAGGTAACAACCCTGGGGGGGGGGGGGATACATTTGGTGTATATGTACATACACACAATAAATAAATAAATAAGAACCAAATGTCTTCTCCTGTCATCACGTATCCTTTTAGTCAATGTTGGCTCTGATGACTTTTAGCTGGTGATAATCTCAACAAAGTTTTACAGTAGCATAGGTATATATACCGTGTATGTGAACAATTTTAAGTTAAAAGAACAGGGGTTGAGCACTGTGTAAACTGCCATTAGAATGATCTTATTCACCTCCTGAGCAAAGAATCTAAGCCATATCTAGTGCTAACATAAACTGAAGAAAAAAAATCAGAGGTCCCTCTTTATTTAGACAGCACATTATTATAAAGGTGTGGGGAAAAAATAATCAATAAAACCTAAGTTAAAAGAGAAAGAGATTATGTCAAATTAGCATGCTACTGAAAAAGACATTGTTTCCCAGGCTCTCCTTTAATGGAGACGATCATTTACAGCATTGAGTTCTCCTATATGAAAACAGGTGTATTATTAACACTAGAAATAAAAAGTAGACATTAAAAAAGACTATTACTAAACATGCACCCCAGAGAATATTAGAGAATATTAATGAGAATGCAAAATTATTTTACCAGAAGTGGTTGTATTCCTTAAGGAAAGGCAATACAAAACTAAACAACCACAAAACCAAAACCCTGAAAGGCTTGCAAAGAGAATTGTTTTTATTTTTCCTTATTTAAGCACATAATTAATTTATCCTCTCTCTGCAGCTACGTCTCTAACTGTAAAACCAGTAGGCAGCTCTTACCTTGGGTACACTGGAGATCCATTCCCACAAAATCTTAATAACCCTTGGTAAAATCTTTGAGGCATTTTTCCCTCTCACATTAGGGAAGGATGGCATATGTGCTAGCAAGCCTGGCAGCCCAAGACACAGATACGAGAAGCATACTATGTCTGCACAGTGGCCCTCAATAGGGAGTTCCCTGGCTGTCCACAAATTGACAGAGAGGAGCAAGTGACAACTCAGGACGAGTACAAGCAGGGGAGCTTAAGAAAAAACGAAAAGGTCTGTCACAAGCTAACAGCCAACTTTTCTGCTTCCAAAGAGTACCAAATAAATATTTCCATCTTGTTCATATTATTTTGTCAATGAATATCCTATACTGTTCTTATCTTATATGATGTTGTCCTCTTAAAATTCTGTTGCACATGACTACTGCAAAATTTTCTGTTGAGATCCCCATCAGCTAAAAAGCGTTACAGACAGCACTGGTTAAAAGGATCCTTCATGACGAGGGAGGATGTAGGGCTATAGGGACTTAACAAAAGATCTCTGCTTCATTTCCCATCATTAGTTAGTCAAATTGCACTTCATAGAGGAAAAGTAATTTCTTAGTCGCGTCTGCTCGTGTTGAGCACAATAGAGGCAACTCTGTCAGTATTCCCAAGCACTGTGCTGGGAAACTCAGCCTAAAAAAGGATATAGCAGGAAGAGGAAGGACTAGGAGGCAGCAGCCATGTTTATGCAATTTTTGCGTCGTGGATTAAACAGATTTTCCTGCTACATACTTTGGAAGTCTAGCTTTTGGTTCCTGAACACTAAAGAAACAGAACCTGCCAAAAATGTTATTTACCATTTGCACAAAGCTAAAAAGTTCTTCTTTCCCATCTGAGAGCAGCTATCACCAGCTTTTTTGAAGTAGTGTAAGCATTTTTTATATAAAGCTAGACCTTAAAACCATTAAAAAATGACAGATATTATCTAAAACATTTTCACTTTCATTAAGTTTTATTCATGTAGGAAATAAATAACCAGACCTTCAGCATATAAAAGTCCACTGGGTTGTCCAGGACCTTTCATAAAGAGATTTTCTGGTTGGCTGGCAACTCCCTTAGAAACTGTCCTTTTTTACTGCATAAAATGAGATGCAATAAACCAAGCACTCAAGATAACATCTACCTACCTCAGCAGGATAGGGACAGTAACAAATACAGCTTTCATTATGATTGCAGGCTATTTTTCTCCAAAAGACCCCCTCTCACTCAGAGCATAAGTACATTGTAAGAATAAGTAAGGATCACAGAAAAAGCTTCCACCTTTAGAGTTCCTGTTCCACTGTAAGAGTCAGAAGGTTTAAAAGTGAACAAGGAGAAACTGGAAGAATTAACTTACAGTTCCCATAACTTTGTGCCCTCTGGAGAAGTATATCTCATCCTAGCATCTGCCAAAAAGATCCAGGGTGGTGCTGAGCAAATCACTTAAGCTGATTTCACCTTTCATTAGTGGCAATTTCACTTTTCACTAGTGGTAATTAACCATGCACTCTTCACACAATTGTGATATTCACAGCTGACCTATCTCAAAGAAGTCAACCACAGTTAGAGCATACTCTTGACTGATTTTGTGAACTCATTGTGAAGGGTTGCTGTGTTTTGGAAGACAGAAGACTGAGCTGTTGTAGTTGGACACTTTCAACAGCACAGCTCCTCAGAGAGCTTTGAAAACATCATTAGCCACGTGACTGTGCTCAGTCTCACACAACAGACACCTGAACTAGTTCTCCTACCTGATGCAAAGAGAAGTAAACTGTGGTCCTCAAAGCATTCTTCTGTCACAGGAGACTCAGATTCAGCCCTTCATCACCAACATCAGCCAGCAGAAAAAAGATATGACTAAATGTAGAGTCTAGAAACACTCGAGACTCTTCTGTGTTTGTCACAGGGGTTGGGGGGCCCAAAGCCACTGGCTGTATATACCTCACCATCAGCCAAGGCAACATCAGTACCAGGTCAGGCATGAACCTTCAGCTGGGATGGAGATTGGGAGTCAAAAGGACAGTAAGAGATTCTTCTGTGCTTTAGTGAATAGGTTATCAGCAAACAAAGGCACTAAGTTACTGATAGAAAATAACTAACATTTTACTCACTTGTTTACCACTAAGTAAACAAGTCAAGTATCTCCAGATGATACAGCAAAAGCAAGCTATAATGAGACTGTATTGCAGGGAGAGCTGAGGATTTGGGGTTCATCAATACCCTCTGATCAGCATTTTCTGTCTTGGCAGTATCTCAGTCCAAACATTGCCTGATTCTCTCTTCTTATCAATAAGCACCTGTCCTGTGTTAAAAACTTCTGTTCTTGGGACTCTTGGATGAGGTAGCTGAAAACAGATCTCTTAGCTAGTAACTAGGCAAGATTCAAAATCCTGAAGAGAAGTCTTTCTTAGCTCTAATATATGTTCTGCATGCTAATGAAGAGTCCATTAGTACGTGCTCCTTAGTACGTGCACTGCTCCCTGTTCATCTCATTATCCTCAACTGCTGCAGAGGCCTTTGAAGAAAAAAACCACTAATTCAAAGGTATCATTCAAAAGTTTTGTGGTGGGTTGACCCTGGCTGGAGGCCAGGTGCCCACCAAAGCCGTTCTATCACTCCCCCTCCTCAGCCGGACAGGGGAGAGAAAATAGAACAAAGGGCTCGTGGGTCAAGATAAGGACAGGGAGACATCACTCACCAACTATCATCTCGGGCAAAACAGACTCAACTTGGGGAAAATTAACTTAATTTATTACCAATCAACCAGAGTAGGGTAATGAGAAATAAAACCAAATCTCAAAACACCTTCCCTCCATCCCTCCCTTCTTCCTGGGCACAGCTTGACTCCCAGATTCTCTACCTACCCCCGCCAGCAGCGCGGGGGGATGGGGAATGGGGTTTACAGTCAGTTCATGACACGTTGTCTCTGCTGCTTCTTCCCCTTCAGAGGCAGGACTCATCACACTCTTCCCCTGCTCCAGTGTGGGGTCCCTCCCACAGGAGACAGTCCTCCATGAACTTCTCCAATGTGGGTCCTTCCCACGGGCTGCAGTTCTTCACGAACTGCTCCAGCATGGGTCCTTTCCACGGCGTGCAGTCCTTCAGGAGCACACTGCTCCAGCGTGAGTCCCCCATGGGGTCACAAGTCCTGCCAGAAAACCTGCTTCAGCGTGGGCTCCTCTCTCCACAGATCCACAGGTCCTGCCAGTAGCCTGCTCCAGTGCAGGCTTCCCACGGGGTCACAGCCTCCTTCAGGCACCCACCTGCTCCGGCGTGGGGTCCTCCCCGGGCTGCAGGTGGATATCTGCTCCACCGTGGACCTCCCTGGGCTGCAGGGGGACAGCCTGCCTCACCGTGGTCTTCCCCACAGGCTGCAGGGGAATCTCTGCTCTGGCTCCTGGAGCATCTCCTCCCCCTCCTTCTTCACTGACGTGGGGGTCTGCAGGGTTGTTTCTCTCACATATTCTCACTCCTCTCTCCAGCTGCTGTTTCTGTGTCTGCTGCAACCTTTTTCCTTCTTAAATACATTATCACAGAGGCACTACCACTATTGTTCATGGGCTCAGCCTTGGCCGGCGGCAGGTCCATCTTAGACCCAGCTGGTATTGGCTCTGTCAGACATAGGGGAAGCTTCCAGCAGCTTCTCACAGAAGCCACCCCTGTAACCCCCCAGCTACCAAAACCTTGCCACACAAAGCCCATACAAGTTTGAAAGGTGAAAATTCAAAAAAATACTACAAACCCCAACAACGCAGGTAGGTACATAACAATGTGCAGACTACATGAGGTTATTTAAAGTACCAAGATGTTTAAACAGCACCATATGCCTACATGCACTCTTAATTCTTGAAACATGGAGCAACAGCTTATGGAAACAACTGGCCCTTAAGCTCAGCGATGGCTATAAACATGCTGTATTTAATCTTGTGATGAGGTTGGAAGAGATACATGTAAACAAATCTGACAGGTAGAGAACCCCACTCCCATCATCACTTCTCCTGAAACCACTCCATAAGCCTGTACAACACTCTAATATGGCAGTAAGTTTACCCGGGGGGGGCAAGAAAAAAAATAGTTTTCTACAAAACAAACTGAATTGGCTCACAAAAGTGCCTAACAAGCGAAAAGAAAGAAAAAAACCAGTGCATCAGCTTAGCTTCTTGTGAAACTGCAGTCTTAGTTTCCACGTATCTCAGTTCCTTCTCAGTAAAACAGGAATATTCATAACATTGTACCTCAGAGGAGTTTGTTGGAAATGTATTCAAATAAATGCCTCAGAAGCACTGAGAAAGGCATGACGCACTATACTGAGTACTGCAGTAAAGTCCATGAGGAAATTAGTAATTCCAGCTTCACTGCATGTTCTTATAATTTGAAATAAATAAAATATAAGGCCAAATACTGAATGAAGAAGATAAAAGTGAAAAATTAAATAGCTGGTCATGAATGGTGAACACCATTCATCCTGTATGCTAAACACCACACTGGTCCTATTAAACAAACAAACAAACAAAAAAAACCCAGATAAGACTATTTAATTAAAATTTATATTAAAACCCAATTGTACTCATTGTTTTTCTGAAGAAAATATGAGAAGACATCAGCAGATAAATTCTGCAAATGATGCCAAAGCTCACTGTAAAACTAATAGTGCTGAGAACACTATAGCTGGTGATGCTCAAACTGGCCAGCCTGGATACCCTGTAAGATGGGTTCACCTGAACAACATGCACTTCAGAACTCCCAAAATACAAAGCTAGGCACCATAAAATGAACAATATGTTACAGTTATACAGTACAGTTGTAGAGATCTACAGTACAGATGTAATACAAAGGAGTGGTAGATAATGAGGTCAGATTGAGCATAATGCTACAAAAACAACGGAAAACAAGCCCTCAGTAAAAGGCTGTATCTAAGGGGCTAAACGTGAGTTTTGGTGTATAAATGAGGGGACTGTTACATAGAGCAAGGAGATGACATTACATAGCATTAAGGTATTACTGACCTGGTGCTTCTCTGTCTCTGAAATTCAGCAATAAAGAGTAAATTTCATGGGTCCACGCCAACAACAGATCTTACGAGCTTCTGCAGCCAAGCCCTCTCAGCTTTTTCAAAGAAACTGGTGCTCCCAGGTATAAGGTTCCTGCTTATCAGCTGTGAGTGCAGTCAGAAGAGAAGACCAACTCAGCCTGGTTAGTTACAGCCGGTGTTTTGCTTGCTACATCTGCAAGGTTGAGTTTGATTAGCTGGTTGGCAGAAACAAAATTTAGTATGTATAAACAGAGAAAGTCAGTTGTGCAACTCAAAAACATTTGGAAAGTGCTGATTAAAGTCTTGATCTTCAGATGTAAATACACTCTGCCATGTGTACCACTGCAATGGGGATGTTAGAACCTGACAGGCTCTAGAAAAAGTAAATCATCAATGACAGATAATAGGGAAGTGTGCAGGCAAAGAGGTGGCTGAAGAGCTGCTTCTCACATGCTTTCAAGTTTTTCATTTGCAGGGTCTGGAAATTTCTGTGCTTCTGGATACATATTTCTGACGATATACTGTTTAGGCTTTCTCTTTTTTCCCTGGGAAATCTCACTGATATTTCCTTTTTTTTCTTGTTTACCAAAACTTAGAAGTCATTTATTTGTGCAAGTCTATGCTGACTTGCGTGGGAATAAGAAAGACTTCTTTCGCTTACATTTTGGGCATACAAAGATAAAAATATTTCCCAGTTTATAGAAATCTCTACCATGTGCCATTAGAAGCACATTATGTGTTTTGGTTCCAAATGTATTAACAAAGACAAATCAAGGATGAATTTCACCCCAGAGGAACCTAAGACAGATAAATTATTCATTGAAAAAGGATGGAGAACTAGAGAAAAAGTGGTTGAACCAATTACAAAAATTAACCTCATGTCAAATGCTAAGATATTTTAGGTTGTCCCAGTAAAGTAATGGTTGGCAAGGTATAACAACTCTTTAATGAGCTAAGCTAGCTCAGTTGACAAAAAAAAAGAAAATAAAATTCAATCCATTAAACCCCAATATCAACACTATGCTAGAAATTATCATTTTGCAGGCAGGCAATTTTTTTTTAAATTTTTTTATTTTTCCACAGAATACATGCAGTCAACAGATGAGAATGTTGACCTGGACTGAAATTCCCACTCAGAGACATTACAGCTATGGAGAAAATTATCTGTCAAAGGAATGAGAAAAAGATGCTTTTTGCCATTTAGAATCTGTGTGTTTCAGAAGTAGAAGAAACATTCGAGCTGGACAATTTCACTCTTTGAATCAGTCTGAGTCTGACTGAACTGACAAAATCTTATTTTGAGATGTGTGTTTGCTGTTTGTCTGCTGACCTACATGTTACTTTTCACTTTTTACAGCTCAGATGTTTTTATTTGAAGTATTAAGCCCTAAGAAAATTTCTAACAATAACAACTGTATCAGCTTAAAGCATCTTACTCACTGTTAATTTTTTCTTTCATGGCAAAAGCATAAATTTTTAAAAATAAACCAAATTAACAGTTTATTGAACTCTTGAGGAACTCACACAATCAGAGTAGCATGGTTACTAGCAGTATTATTATCTAAAAAGGCTAAGGAGAGATAGCTAATCTAATGTACATACTAATAAAGGGGTCAGGCTCTAGATTCAGCAAAGTACTTAAATATACCTTACAAGGTAGACCTAAGTGTCATCCCATCACCAGAAAGTGTTTAGAAACCCCAGAGAAATCAGCCTGAGTTAAATGATGCAGGTAGAGCAAGTGACTGGACAAATCGAAGCAAATAAAGATACCGTGTCTGACAAGGTGACAGCACATAGAAAAAACGTGTTGCGCATAGAATGGTACATACCCCAGCAAATCATAGGTGCATTTTCAAATACACACACTAGTATCTTTCTGAAACAGGGTGAGCAGAAGGACACCAGCTCAATTTGCATTTTCATAGTCTGACATGGAAATTCTGCTGTCATCACTATATCACTGTATATGCATAACATAATATATATAAAATACCTATATACGAAACAAATAGTTGTCAATTATAAAATTAAATCCCACCTTGTACATTACAACAACAGGACTCACTGAGACCCTTTTGTCTCCTGGTCTGATCTATACTCAGGACCCTCCTAAGCCAGTAGGATAACTTGATGGTACGAACAGGACCATACCAAAAATGTCTTACCTGCAAAGAACATTGAGAAAGCCTTGTTTCCTTGAGCAATGAAGGACCTAGGAAATAACCCTACTTTGCAGTTTTAAAGCTGTCCTGCAGCAGGCATAGCTCTCAGCATCGCTCACAACTGCTCCTTTCTGGCCTGCCACCAGCTGCCCCAGCAGTTGAACCGCTGTGGTGACGTATGTTTGGAGGGTCCTGTTGGGGAACTGCAGGAGGGGGCTGCCAGGCAGCACCCAGGGAGTCAGGGTGATGGTGGCCACAGGGCTGGGACGCGGCCGACAATGACAGCCAGGCAGGGTGGGGCGCAGTGACTGATCTGACATGTCCCTTATACAGGTCAAAAACCCAGGCACTTCAGAATATGCTTTATTTTTTTATTTTAAATGATGTCTGCCTTGTAGATAATACCTTGGTCATTCAAATATTTACCCAGGAATGGTAAAGTTTGGTTTTCATGTCCAGCTCATCTTCCATCTCTTAGAAAGGAATCACCAGCCACCAGCTCATCAGTTTAAGCTAGGTGAATTCACTTTCCATTTTGAACTGTGCCTCCTGCAGTGAAAGAAAAAAAAATAAAGAAGAATAATAGGCTTAAGAGTAAGGAAGTAGGAGTAACCTGACTCTGTGTTCTTGTGGTTGGGACTCCAACTGGGACACCAACATAGGATGAGGAAATCCAGTCTCTGGTTCACACTTACAGGACAATCTTTAGGTTCTTCTCAATGGCCACTGAACCTCAAATCAATAAATGGTTGTGAAAGCAGGACTGGAAGACAAGATTCCCCTCCCTTGCTCTCCCCAAAGTAAAGGTCCTAACCGATGGATTACACAGCCTTGCTTACTCTCCTCCATTCATCACTTACTGCAGATCGTTAGATAAAACACGTTGTTTGGCAGAACTGTTGTATTGTCTACTTCTGTCTTGATGGAAAGAAGAAAGATCTTCTCCATTCTTCCAAAACAAATGCCAGTGCATATCTGCCTTGGGAAGGCTTTTAGTCTCCATACCTGGAAGCAGATAAGTTTCTGACATCTGGAGATGAGTGAGATTTGAGACATACTCTTGTGCTTTGCATTTTCCCTGGCTTTTTGCCAAACATTCAGAGTTTTCTACTCGCTTTTCTGCACCATTCAAATACCACAGTGCTGTTTGTGAGTCTGGATTCCTGACAAAATGGAAAGTGAATTCTGTTCTTCCTTTGCCTTTCAGGAAACAACATCTTAAGTGTGGGCAATGTCTCGCTCATTGGCATTTTAGGCCATTTTAAAAATTCTAGTTCCTAGCATAGTAAAGAGTAGTTGCCGTTGTCTCCAAGTCTCTCAGTCCTCATTTATTTTGTATTCCCATCAGCTTTAGCAAGGTCTTAAAACTATCTGTAGATGAAAGTCATTCACATTTTCTGGCATAATGAACTACTTTAGCCCTCTTCACCATGCAAAGGATTGAAAGGTTCATCAGTAGTAAAATGAAAGTGAAAACTAATAGAACTGGACAACCAATACACTGAAAATAATATCCATGATAATTTTGCCTCTCTGGGGATTCTGATGCCTTTTTCTAGCAAAGTCAAAGTGAATTTACTAAAATGTCTGAATGGACTATTCGGTGTGTATACAGTATTCACCATGCAATATCCAGCTAAACAGTGAAGCAAAAGAACTGTCTTATTTTCTTTAAATCTCAGTTTGTAAACAGCTGATGCTACCTGACTAAATCCAGCTTTTCTAATATTGTCCTGCCTGAGATATGCTATTCTGCCAAAACAGTCTCCAGTATAAATAAGTTGAGCTATAAACTGGTCAGCAGGAGAATCATATTGATGACTGTATCGTTAGGATAGGGCAATTGCCAAGCGTTCACTCTGCAAGAGAATATAGAACTAATGGTGGGAATCTGCAGCATTCTCTGCTTGCAAAACAGCTGTTCACATATTTGTAAACAATGTTTTCTACTTTCCCCTTCTCCCTTCTATTTTAGCTCTAATGTCTTATTTGTAAGATAACTAGAGACATCAGGAAAATTGTATTTTTATTTCCATGACAAACATAACTTAGAGGGGAATAATAAATCTAATTTAATTTAGTTTAGCATACAAATTGAACTATTGTCTGTGTAGTTCATCATTAGACCTTCATCTATATCCGTTCTTTCCTTCATGTGTTTATAAAATTAGCCAGATTTGCAACTACTAAAACTATCACAGCTCACAGCACCCACAGTGCCATCACGCTACCAGCAAGAGAAGCTTTGCCAGCATTGAGACATGTGAACGCCGACTGTGAAAAAGTAGAGATTCTAGTTTGTGGCACTACTATTGCCTCCCTCTGTCACAGGTAACATGAGCTGTATCTTCTCTGGTGTGCTAAGCAGCCCCCAGGATGCCTTTGAAGCTGAGACAGTCCAGTTGCCTGTCTGCTGAGACACTGCTGGGGGTTGTCGCATGCCAATGGGATGGCTATTTTCAAGCTGCGTGTGAAAAGCAAACTGGCACACAAATAGTTCTGACCCATTCTCACAATATCCCTTAAACCCCAGAGTTCGTCCTAAACTTGATATTACTATTTTTTCAGATACAAACAACTCCTAGGTAAATAAGAAGAAATTACATCAGTAGGCTACAAATCACGTTCTTTTCCTGAAAAGGAAAGGACAAGGGGTAAAAGAATGGACTAGAAAAGAGAAAAGCATTAATGTTCATTTTGTTTTAAGGAAAAAAAAATGCATTTTAACCTGGTTGACATATCAGCCTCTGAAACTGACTGATGAACTGCAATCAAAACAAATCAATTTATTAAATGAGAATCCAGATGATTTCTAAGTGGATTTCTTATTTCTAAGCAGAGCTAATTCAATTATCTGACAGGTGTGAAACTTCCACCTTAACTGCATGCTTTTAGTTGGTGCTAGATAGAACACTGATGTAAACATAAGAGAGAATAGAAATACTATATGAAGGAAACTGGAAAATTTAGAATGTCAGAAATGTACTGAGGAGATAGTCAAGTGAAATGTCCTGGGAAATGAAAGTCAACACAAAATTATTCGTATAGTGAAAGGAGAAGAAATGCTGGGAAGAAATACCAGTGACAGTAATTTATACACATATAGAACTCAACATAATGAGGAAGCTAGAGGAAGGAAATGCAGGTGTGGACTGTTATCTAAAAGACATGGCACATCAGCATGAAAGGGAAGAAGGGCCTTTTAATAGCTGGCAGTAAATATTGTCCAAGAAGATGATGCAATCAAGCCAGTTAGGAAAAGAGTAACACATTACTACTGATAGAGGAAGGTCTCCTGCCATTAAGCTGTTACTTTTCCTTCCACCACCACCCAGCAAACCTGCCGACACCCTGCTGAACTTGTGTTCAACATTACTTCTTGAAACAGGGTATTCCATACCATGTGACGTCATGCCCAGTATATAAACTGGGGGGAGTTGGCCTGGGGGGGATCGTTGCTTGGGAACTAACTGGGCATCGGGAGCTAGCTGGGCATCAGTCACCAAGAGGTGAGCAATTGCATTGTGCATCACTTATTTTGTATATTCCAATCCTTTTATTATTATTGTCATTTTATTATTGTTATTATTATCATTATTAGTTTCTTCCTTTCTGTTCTATTAAACTGTTCTTATCTCAACCCACAAGTTTTACCTTTTTTTTTCCAATTGTCTCCCCCGTCCCACTGGGTGGGGGGGAGTGGGTGAGCAGCTGCGTGGTGATTGGTTGCCAGCTGGGTTTAAGCCATGACATAGGGCTCTAGCCTGGTTGGGAAAAGCTCCTGTTTTCATACCGCATCAGGGATGCACCAGCCAGGGACATCCAGATTGGACAGTTGATATTCCAGCGGTGAGCAAAGACCTTAGATATTCATTACCATGCATAATGTAAAGACTGAACTAGAGGCAAACAAAAAGAAATAACAAAAAAGATCCAAATCAACAGAGAACATTAAGGGAAGTGCTTCGTTTTAAGGTGTAATGATCAAGGAGAAAATCACTTTCTTACAATTGCAGGAACATAAGTTAGAGAATCAAATAAATTTCCTACATCACAGGTAATTAAAAGTAGCTTGATTAGAGAAGAAAATGGATACAATATGTGCTTTATAGTAGCACAGTATAAATTTCAGAACTGTTCATAGTATGTTCCCTAAGGAAAACAATCCAATTGGAAAAGTCAACTTGGCAAGATCTAGATGTAGTCCAAACAGCTTTTCAGTTTCTAAATCGTATGGTTCACAATTATACAAACTCTGTTTTAATGATATTCTTTCTCTGATGTTTTGCAGTATAAGGGCAGACATCTCTGGTTATCTTTAGAGGGGATACGAGTACTATGCACAATAAAATGGACAATAGACAACTTCTTTAATTAGAACCTTCTCTATTTAATGTGTGGATTATGCTAAGAATGGTTCTGTGACTTTCTGACTCTGAGGAAAATAAAGGACTGCACTTTTAAAGCTTTTATTTTGGCAAATTATGTTTTGTGCAATTTCTATCAGGAAGTTTGTGTACCACTGAGAAAGCAGATACTAACAACAAAGAGGAGAAACACAGGCAGCAGTGTATCTTCCCATCAACTCCTGCTAGTCATGACAGCTTTTGCTATGATGAAAAATGTAATAGGATATATAGATAATACTGGATTTCTTGTTTTGATTTTAGATTCTTTACGTGTTCAGTCAAGTGCACTGAAGCCAAGATGACACAAAACGACTGACCTGGAGAGTTCAAATTTATCTGGTTCTTTCAAAGTCCTGATTTCTCTCAAATAAATGCAAGAAATAGGGGGAGCAGAGAAGGAAAACAAGACAATGTTATTTCTTTGTCAAAAGTCAGTCCCTAGGTCAGAGAATTCTTCTTTAAAAGGCAGTATCACTATATTTCATATAGGATGCAATAAGAAAAGTAATTTCTATAGGCACTTTCAGGGATTCACACTGAGTTTTTTAATTCTCACTGATGCGAATGGAAGTCGTGCCATTAAAGCCCAATAATGTGCACTGGAAAACAGGAAAAAAAAAAAACATAAAAAAGAGCTGAATGAGAATGAAAGAAAACAGCCACTGTGAATTCCAGCTCTAAGAAAACCAAAATACTTACTGCTGCTTCTGTGACCCAAGGGATATGCAAACTGTGACCCCTATCACACACCCATGGCCAAAGTTCTAATCCATGGAAGAGATTAAAAGAACTTTTTTTTTTTTTTTTTTTTATGGGGAGGAGGATGTAAAAAGCAAGGCTGGACCCTCCTCTGGAAAAGAGGAAGTTAAAGAAGCAGATGGGTTTTTCTGAATCAGCCCTGACTAAGATTGCAAAATAACTTCATTCAATTGATTCTCTTATGCTTTACCACTACAGAGGAGGCTGAGTAAAGAAAGGAGTAGAAGAGCTTTAAGTCAGCTCTGTGCTACATTTGGTAGGCCTGGTCAGGACTCGGTATGGTCCTGCTATAAACCAATGGCTTCCCAGACAGCTTTCCATACCATAATTTCCCCCATTACCTGACACGTGCCCTTCCCTTGGATCATGTACTGCTGACACTTTCCTTGTGACATTTCAGGCACTCATTGAACGTACTGCCCATTGCCAAGTTGATTCAATTAACTAAAGCAGCAGAAAACTCATTTGCCCAAAGGAAAAGAAAACCATGTCCTACTGGGACAGCAAACTGAACTGCTTCAGAGAAGAGTTGTCACTGGGGAGGGAGTGTGATTGCCCCTTTTGGCAACAAAGGGCCATTAGCTCGGCTCAGCTGCACATACCTTCAGCTAGCAGTGAACTCACCAACAATACCCCTTGCAGAGAATGTGTTTTCTAAGGGCCTTTTCATCCATCTCAAAGAACCTTTACATAGAGAAATAAAGAAAAAGCAGTAAATCAAATCAAGCCCAAAGAGCTTCTAGAAGCTCTAATCAAAACACAGTTACAAAGGCAATCATTGCTGCTGCCCCCAGATAGGTGAGAGCTTGCAGCTCAAGCCCTTGTCCTTGGTTTGTAAAACAGGAAAATGCACTGGCTGCTACTTTGCATTTAGCTCAGAACAACACACCAGGAGCTTGGTGGAGCACAGCTACTGAAATAAGGACTAAAAACTACCTTACACCATTAAGCACCCTCTTTATAATGAGTTGGGACACCAGCTCTGTGTCTCCCTCCCCCTCTACATTTAGTAAGCTCTGCAGTACCCAGAGAGAGGTGTTTCCTATGTATTAAGCTCTAGCTACTTTTAAGTAAAATTCCTCAAAATGGTTCAGGTTCAAAACAGGAGAAACAATACTTTATAAAACAAAATGCTAATGGTTCCTCAAAGCTCTCATTCAAGATAAATACACTCAACGGATGAAGCCATGGATAAATTGTTGTTTATGGAGCTAATTTCAGAGGGCTATTCCACAGCCTAATACTGCAAGTTCTTTCCTCACAGGAAAAGGGAACAACAACCAAAAAGACAAAAGAGATGAGATTTGAAAATATAACTCATTTTAGAAGTAAACTAAAAAGAACCAAATGTAAAACATACACAGTGATTTGCTCCATACGGAATGTAACAGTGTGATTGAAAAAATGAGTGAAGAAAAACTGAAAATTTTGGAACATTAAAATGTAGTAGTACCAATACCATTAAAGTTTAGATGCTTTTTAAGACATTTCTTTTAGTTCAGTTTGATGATCCTTTCTAAAACACAATGCCCTCCCCCCTTTTTTTTCAGAAGCAAGACATGGAAATCCTAAAATCTCTTAGATAAGATCACATTAATAAAAATGTTTAAAATACAGATATTCAGCGTCATTACTATGTAAAAGTCTTGTAACCAAGGGAAGATTTTTCCTAAGCACTGTGCAAGGAACCTGGAGCTATAAGAATGTAAATGTTATAATCCAAATTAATTCATATGCAAGAGACATAAGCAAATATTATCAAGAAGTACACAGGAACACAATCTGAACACTTGCTGAACAAAAAGCTAAAGAAACACAAAGATGTAGAGTTTGAAGATAAAAACCATCATTCCAAGTAACTCACCTGAATGAGTTAAAGCCCAGCCCCCAACATGTCAACATTTTCACATACATCAGTGGGGCAGTATTTAATTCTGTATAAATAGCAAAGCACACAGCAGTTAGCTGAATGTAGTGCCAGTCGCACCATTGCCATTTTCTTGTATGTTTCTGTTTCATGAAACTGCTTGTTTTCATTCCTATTCATGCCAGCACTTAAGCATGTACACAGAACTTATCAAATGCTAAAATGTTCTCTTGAATTGAAAGCTGGAAGCACTTTCCTGTCATTCTGTTAAAATCATTACAGAGAATTAAGCAGGATTTCAGCATAAAATATACATACATAAACATTTCATATATTTAAAAACTAGACACATCTCATTGAATTAACACTTATGGATACTAAAAGCCATGCACGCATGCAATCAAGTGGAGAATGCACAAACTCAAACCACCAGACAAGGGAGTGGAATCACCTAAGAAAGCTGCCATAAGAATTATCCTGTCATTGCTCTTCTTAAAAGTCATGCTCCAACTGGCCTGTGACAGCTGCAGGGAGGTAATCAAATTATTCAATCTAAAATAAGTTGCTCCTGCTACAGTGAGAAACTCTTTGTATGAGAAAGGTGTATATGGGAATGGGACATAAAATGCAGAATGGCCTTGGAAAGTACAAGCAGAGTTACACATTACCATGAGGGAAATGGCCCAGATGGCAGGGACTTTAGATCCTGCAGTATTCAAATATAGCTCCCCACTATTCCTCCTCACGCAGCACTATCGGTGCCAAGGTCAGATCAAGTCATGGACGGTAGACATCCATTTGAAGGATAAGATGAAAGTTTTGCCAGTGGATAGAGAAAAACACATGCTGGAGCACTTCGGGCCTCGTGAAGTTTACTGTGGTTGAACCACCCTCCAAATCTGGAGTTTAGAAGTGCTTCTGGATTCCTCTCCCACACTAAGCTAACACATCCCCCAGCTATGCTTTCTCCCATATTTGACTGGCTGAAAAATCCATCCTGTACTAACTTATCAGTCTTTAACCATGTGATGACAGGAGTGCTTTTCCTGCTCGGTTCTGGATATGAATCAATATCACAAATTGTTGGAGGCTTTCGTCTACAGGACTTTTATCCTACTGTTGCTAGAGGTTTGAAGACAGTAAGGAAAGGTGTTGCAGGTAAATGTGGCAATCCCAAGGTGAGACCGTGCAGGGAAGGACTGGATTCCGTCCTTCCATTTATGATGGAGCAAATAGGGATGTCACTTATTCTGGGGTTTTCTCACAGGGTGAGGAACAGCTTGTTATTTTATGGATGTCCAGCTTGAGGCATTAAGACGTGATTAACTGCTTAATACCCCAAAGTATGAACTGAATAAAATCAGGGTAAGAAATTAAAAGTGGGATACATCTGACCTGAGCTTTGGGTGCTCCTTGTTAAACAGAAATGTCGTCATTTTAAGTTTGTGTGCATAAGCCTACATGAGAGCCTTGGTTTGCATTCCAGCCTCACTGCTTTAAGAGCTGTGAAGTTTCTAAGACACAGTGTCTTGACAACCTCTAGTTAACAGAGGAAAGCCACCCTGTTGCCCCAATCACTTATGTAAAAGGGGTAAGAAAAAGTGTTTTAGGGAGCTGAGCCTTATTGCTAGTCAGTTCTTAGTTGTTGCTTTTCAGATCCACTCTTTCTTCACACTATGCCGCTGGGAAATAGCAGACTATGTTGCCAGTCACACAATTGCTGCCTTCCCCCCAGCCCCCAGCACTTCAAAGCTGCATATTGGAATGAAAGATTAGTATAGAAAGATACATATATTTTTACGTGACACCAATGCTTTTAAACATTCACAACAGTACTCTTGAAGTCCCATTTCAGCTGCTGATTGCATATTCATGATCATAAATATATTCATTGTGGTTTTAGTTGTAGCATGTTCCTCAAAGTTTTAAAATGTTTTGTTATAAATCCACTTACACTATACTATAGATGATTTACTTCATTTGCCTTTCTGCAAATTTATGAGAGGTGTTACTGTGAAAAACAAGCTCATTGAGCAGACCACTGTACCTGAACCTTTTACATAAGACCACTTTTATCCTTCCAGATAGCTTCTAATTTAATATCAGAAACAGTAAAATATATATGCAGCTGCCATAGTCCAGATAAGGCAATGTTTTCCTGATCTACAAAGTCATAGTTTGCTTGATACGTTAATGTTTCAATCAAAAAGGTTTTTTTCTCCATACTGGCCTGCAAAGATATTTGACACAGAGCTGAACAGACAGCACATCTTTATCCTCCTGGACTTTCTTACACAACCTCCAAAATTCTGCTCTAAGGTTCTATTCAAATCCCAGAGGTGTTACAGATACAATGGCACATGCTGCTGAATTACACTTCATAAATGTTTTATTTGTTGATCTTCATACCCACTTCACTTTTAGCTCCATATGCCTCAGGATTAATCAGGCTATGTTTAGTAATTGCAGATATGGAGACAAACAACTTTCTACTAAGATAAGAAAGTCTTGTGATTGTGGTGTATGAACTTGATCAGGAAATGTGCTTCAACAGGCAACAATGCTATAGATTTTCAGTCAATTACAGTCTAAGCTCTTGAAAGGTAAGCTCAGAAAGCTGCTTAAAGATAGGTACTTGCTTTAGCACTTCCCTGCATGAGTCTTCATATCAGTTCCCCTCATCTGTTAAATGGAGGTGACGTAATTTCTTTACAGAGTTACAAGGGTGATTTTTTTAAGGCTAGTTCTTCTTTATATGGTCATTTCATGTTTCTTTAGCAAAGTTGAGGGTATATGGGTTATTTCCATGCCCTCTAAGTCTGCTGCACCCCACTTGGATTCAGAAAATTATTGTCATATAAATAACTGGATTCTAACAAATATGGTCTTATAATTTCTTCATAAACCAAAACATATGGTCTCCATTTCCAAGGAACACGAGTCTTCAGGCTATTAGGCCAATGTCTTTTGAAAAGCTATGAGTAGGTGCTCTTTTAAGGCTCACTTTTTCCTCTCATCCTATCTCAGAGTGTCTTCTAAAGTTCTTAAAATCCCAGTATTCTATTATAGACTGCAGAATTTTAGCACTGAAATGCTTGTGATGTGTTCTTACAACAGGTATGAATCTGGACTGCATTTGGACTATCAAAGGATCACCTTTGCCACATCTACAAATATGAGTTCACATATACAGATACATAGAATTTATAGATATGTCAAAGGTATGTGTGTGCATAATACACATACATGAATTATGTTATTGTCCCAAGTTGTCCCAGTGGGTGAGAAGCAGGGAGGTAGCTTCATTTCAGATTTTGACATCATCTGGAACTGTGAGCAAAATCTGTGACAGTGCAGGTGATTGTGAGTTCATTCCTTTCAAGTTTACATAGTAATTGTGAGCTAAGGAGATCTTCAACGCTAAAACATGACCAAGTAGCACATCACAGGTTTAATCTTACATTTCAAAAGTCTCAGCAACATTATTTAAAGATAAGCATTCAAAACTGTACTTCCCAAGTCTTTCTTCTCTTTACAGAGGCACATTATAAACAAACACAGTTTCTGTAGCAGATTAACGTCTGAGCTGTCCGCGTATACCCCTTCTATTTATTATGGTGTCCATTAATCCAAAGCAAGGGAACATGAGAGAAGAAGCACCTGCGCCATCAAGCTCAGTCCTCCAAAATCACATGCACAGAACTGATTGTTAGTACTGAGAGGCTATGGAGAACCTGTTTCATCTCTATAACACTTTCCATCACCCAAAACCAAACATAAAATTTATAATAGACCACAAACAGACATTTGCTACAGGAATATGCCAGGAAGGATCACAGGCACTGCTGTGTCTTCCACTCCTGCAGTAAAACAAGCAAAATGATGGTCCAAATCGGAAGTTAACCAAGGAAAACTCTACTAACCCACAATAAGAGTAATCATGTCTTACGACAAGATTTGCTTTGCTAAAGAAAGACATCACTCACACCCAGTACTTGCTGCACAAGCTTGTACATTACAGAGCATCCATGTTAAGCTGCTGTGAAGGAGGAGGCTGGATGCTCTTCCTTCCCATCCCATTTCTCCTTTACTGTTTAAAGACCACATACCTTACATGTTGGACATCTTTCTTTCAACATTTGGTTGAAATTACTGCTTCTTGTTCTACTACTCATAAGAAATCCACCTGCAGGTTTTGCTCTCTCATAGTTCTTCCTACACTTTTGTGCGCAAAAGACTAAAAAAAAGCTAAATAATTTCCCAGGCCCTGATGTGCGCTCACCTCTGAGGTTGAACAGTAGCTGTTTAGACAACACACAGTACATCTCTGTACATGAATTTAGTCTGAGCTAAAAAAAATCTCTAGGGCAAACTGCAATTGCAGAGAGAACCAGTTATGCATGATGTCATTATCCATAAATAATGCCCTGAGAAGGTAACTACATCAGTTTTACATCATCTAAGGCACTCCTACTGTAGAGCACAATTCTACAGTGATGTGACAAACCCTGCCATTGTCTGTTCTACTTCAACTAGAAAAGTCCACTTTGCTCAAACTTTAATTGTTTTTTGATATGTGAACTTTCCGATTTTCTCTACTGTGTAAGTATGGATCAGTCTGGACATTTATAAGGAAGGAGAGATATACATGCATCATAAAATTAGCTCATATCTGACAGCCCAACAAAGATATTATGGCTTATATTAAAAAAACAGTATATCATAGAAAATTATGTGTCACCATTGATGTATAACAGCTAAATGATGAAATGCTTAAATTCAAGCAGCAGGGGAATGCTGGCTTGCCATAGGTTCTAGATAACACAGCTGCTTCACCTCTGTCCCTTAACTTCATTTTTTATATTTCATGCTAGCAAAAAAGCAAAATTATTTAGTTTTATTTTTCCACTGATACTTTTGGGCTATTCCATAACCCAAATCCTGTAGCTTTAGATCCAGCAATGTGTACAATCACTATAAGGAAAGTTGGATTTTATCATGACATTGTATGAGACACAAAGTGATGTGTCGTAAGTGATAAAAGAGAAACATCACAAATATGATGTACAGAAAGGATTATTGCCCCTTGAAGATACAGAGCTCCTGAATCTCTGATTAGTGGTGAGGGATTAAAGTGCACTATTTTCCAAAAAATGCCAGCTTAAGTAATGGTACCACTGTGCAGTAAAGAAAATATATTGCCTGAAACAGTAATCGTTTCTCCATTTAACTGATTTTTTCTATACCATTTCAAGTAAAAAATAAATATTGGAGTATTAGGTAAACTGTATCAGTCTGATACAAATATATTATTGAAATGTGTATATACTGAGAAGTAAAGAACATCTTATTTATTTTAAGTTGTTGCAGTCTCTACCAAAGAAAGAATACAATATATTACATGAATTTTAGTATGTTAGGAGGACTTGATATTTAAAGGGAAAGAAAATGCCTTACTAAAAATTTACCATGCTTTATTTTTACTTATCAGTATAAATATAGCCATCTTACTAAAGTGATATATACAGAATATTCCAATAATACTTACCTGTAATACCACTGCACTGAAATCAGAACTATGATGAATAAAAGTGGACCAGAATCATCCACATAACAACTGGAGTTATGAATCATGCACTGAAATTAAAAAAAGAAAACAAACAAACAAACAAACAAACAACTAACCATGCTGTTAGTACCTTGGTTATGTCTTATTTTCTAGGATAAAGGGAAACGTTGTGGCACAGCTCACTTGAGATACTAACCTCAGAAAGCAACCAGCTGCCCAAGCCAATGGCAGTGGGCTAGTCCTGCCAATGTGACTAAACCCAGAGTAACTAAATGTTCCTCACATCTTGCTCTAAAAAAAATAGTTAAGCAAGGAAAGCAAAAATTTTCTCAAAAGGCAGTCTTCCTTGCCTTCTCTCATATTCTAGAAACCTCAGGTAAAACTGCTGTTTTGAGACTGTTGCCTAAGTATTGTCTACATAGTCATAGACAGAAACACCAAGCCAGTCCTGTTACCATCCTTCTTTAGTATTGTTACCTCAAGAATGCTTTGCAATATGTTGATGAAGCTCCTTGAATTTTTTCTGTCCTGCAAAATACATCCTCTTTTTCAGGTAGTTGATTAGTTAACCATTCATAGGGAACATAAATTGAGAAGGTATAAAAAGCACCAAGTAAACCAGCCAAATTCCACTTTCCTAAATCCAACAAATGGTGCACTCCAGCATTATCCCGTTAATTCCCTTGATTTAAAAAAAAAACTTTTGTTATCTGGTGTTGCCCATATAAATTTATTTTTAAATTGCTGACTTAGAGAGATCAGTTTGAACACTGAAACATTTATATAGGATGAGCCCATTCCAAAGCACATGAATGACTTCGAGCTCCTTTCACTGGAAAGAAGAGAGCCTTTACATCCATTGTACACTCAGATGCTGTCTTTTCTTATCATCTCCTTCACTTTTTTCATGTTTTGCCTCTTCTGTTCAGATTCTTCATATGTTCTCTCTAACCATTAGAGTATTAAAACATTCCCTGGTCATAAACAACCTTGCAAGCAGAGATAAGCACTTGTAGGGCAGAATCTAGAGATGAAAATGAGCCAGAAATGCTCTTGGAAATCTCTGAATCTCTCTCTGAAATGAGACTCTTCAGCTAACACAAGAATAGGTATTATTTATTAACATATGTCCTTCTACAAGCCTCTTTTCTGGAACAGTCAGAAAAATATGCCAAGGAAGCCCCAAATGATGGATGCCCTGCAGGGACTAAGGGAACAGTTTTCAGTATTGTGTTCTCAAACCATTTTTCAATACTAAACTGAACTGAACTTCCCTATCGCAGTGTTGACCCTCCCCTGTGGAAGGATGTGCATTTTTATCAAGTAGTGCTAGGTAAGAACATGGCCACTGAAGAGATCATTCATGCCATTTTACCACAGATGAGTATGAATTTCTGTTTCCACAAGTGAAAAGCTAGAGCTGCATAACACTTTTGTGTATGCTTAATATAAATACTTGGAACTCACTGTCTCTCACATGTTAATACACAGGGTAGAAAGGAAAAAAAGTGAAAAGATAAAACGTTGGTCTTCCTCAGTATAAGTAACCAGAAAGCACAATATCTGGATGCAGTGAGGAGTCTAGCGAGCAAAAGAGAAAGCTGCTGGTAGCAGCTCAGATGTCATATATGTTACTGACAGGCACCAAGGAGAGCCTAGAAGAAAGCTAAGATATAATTTGGTTTTTTCCCTTCCAGGGAGAAATTAAAAAAACAACCCAAACAAAAAAACAACAAACAAAACCCCCAGCATTTATTCACATGGAAAGACTGCTGGAGCAGCCTTCCTGCCCATTCTTGCTGAATCAAGCCTGGTACCAAGAGTTGGATTTGACCCTCAATTTTGAAAGCCCTCTATATGCAGAACTTCCACGCGTATCAAAACATGGTTTGAAGAGATACACAAGGTTTGAAGAACAAGACTTGAGACTGCCTTGTTTATAAAATAACCCATTTCAGAAAAGCCAAGTGGAATTCCTTGGTTATGTGGCTTTTTCACACACAGGATGTTGCTCAGATGCTGCTAAACAGTAATGTTGCAATCATCAATTAAAAGGAGTTGGTGCTGTCAACCTGAGTGTTATTTTGAGATGCATGAGCAGACGCTCTGCTCTAGTTGATTACAGAAGCTGACGTTTTTGCCACCATATTGACTCTCCAGTTCCAGCATTTCAGCCTTAAGTGAATATTGAGTCATTTCTCAGGAACTGCAAGAAACAGCTAAGCAGATGCGCTCAGCCAGCCTTGTCAGCTTTTCCCTTGTGCAAATCCAAATGTAGCAAAGTTTGATTAGCACTGTAGAGAAAAAAGACCATCTGCTAACAAACCAAATGCATGTCCTGTTGCAAAAAAGGAGCAAAGAGCTGTTAGATACCTGCACTGCTGAAATATAAAGGGAGCAGGAAGTTATTGTTTCTCTCAAACAAATTTGTGCCAAAACTAATACGGTGAACTGTGAAACCAACATAGCAAAGGTGAAATCACACAACCAGAGCACTTTTTCTTACAGTTCTTTTTTGCTGTATGTAAAAATACAGCAAGTACTGCCGTTGCATCCAGTTTTCAAATCAGATTAAGGAAATCCATTATTCACTGGATAAAATGATCATGATTATTTTTTTGTAGTTAATCCTAAACAATTTAGATTAAATTCCTAAGCCTGTGTCTGCTTAAATTCCTGTGGAAAGACTTTTGGAACACACTTTATAGCCATATGCTTAAGTGGATGATGTAAGGTCACATTCAGTAGAATTCTTCAATGAAAGATAAAAAATCTTTTAACAACTCTTGATGCATTTGAAATGTTGGTTTGGGGTGGACAGGAAAAAGAAAAAGAGGTCCTCACATCAATTTTGTTTCTGTTTATCCAACAGCTATTGCTCCAAAAAGATTGTTAGCAAAACACAGAAGTTGGAGTGATATTTCATTCATGCTTGCGATATCTATTACTTCATGAAATAAATGACCCTGAGAAATGTCAGTTTATACATTTTAAAACAAGTTTTAATTTAGGCCTGTTGTCACAATACAGAGCAATATCATAATTAATGATGTGAAACTGGTAGCTAAGATGTCATTACACACGGGAATGTCACAGTGAATCAAGTTAAACTAGCTACTAAAAAAATTCAGCACTGGAATGTTAGTTTTTATACGCACAGTATATCAAATAAATCTTTGACAAGCCACAAAAAAGGGTATGGATTTAATATGATATGGGATGAGCAGATTTGGTACAAAGCTGGCCCAGAATCTCAAAATGCCAGCAAATCAAGGCCTGTGGCTAAGTCAGACTATTTATTTGCCAAGCTGACCTACTTCTATTACACTTATCATTCTTCTGAATACCATTTACAAAAGTCTTTCTGTCAGAGCAAAAGACAATGTTAATTCATCAGAGCTCTGATGTCATTTCTAAGAAGGCTGCACGCCTCCTGAAGATGTGTTTACAAGCATTTCTAGGAAGTGTTCTGAGCTGCTCAAAACACCTTTATCCTGTTACCAGCTAGCTTTTTCTAAATCAAATTAACATTTACACATAAAAATTAGGTGTAAAAACAAATTAGCATTTATACCAGATTAAGAAATACTTTCAGTTGTTATATTTCATTACAGAAATACACTTGTTAGCAGCATAAGTTACTTCTTATCTAAATATGCATGAACAATACAAAGCTTTAAGAGACCATAACTTAATAGAAATTGCATAATAGACTGGAAGTATGGTATCTGCTGGAACTGGTTAAGAGCCACATAGTCCATTCCCCTTCTGGCCCTGTCCTTGGGGTTCCTATGGATAGGTATGTTTAGGCATGCCTAGCCAACAAAATTCCCAGCCCTGGGGGCAAAGTTGGAATTTACACTGGGAATCTAAGCTGTTGCTTTTATAAAATAATTTGCAGCTTACCATTATTCCACCATATTCAGTATATCTTCACTCAAACAGTACACATTATTCATTCACTGACTGAAACAGAACAAAGTCATTTAAAAACAAACAACTAAAAAACCTCCAAGTTTTACTTATTGTATATGCATTAGCTTATGGCAGGAGACAATTACCTGTCTGCTACTAGCATGTTCTGATACATAGCCCTTTTCATTTCAACAAATGAGGACATACAAGAGCTATTGCTGCTCTTGTACATGTTGGTGGTTTTTTGTTCCATTTTGTAGATGGATTTTTTTTCCCTTTAATAATCCTCCTTTATTAATCATCTCTTGTTTAAATTTGATGTGTACTTTTGAATCTAATTTTTCCCCTTAACTAAGGACTGTACTCCTGTGGATAGTTTCACTAGCCACTCATGCTTAAGAGTTTTGTACCATCAGATTTTGCAGCTACTGGACAGTCTGATTGCAGCCTGGGGGCATACCCAGGCTCATTTTGAACTGGTTTGTTCAGACAATAACTTCAGTGAGGATTCAGCCCCACAGGCTTTCTCCTGCCTCTCCCCTCATATATCCAAACATTTCCATAGACTTATATTTAGAAGCCCACACTGCTACCACTGCAACAATCAGCCCCTTTAACCAGAAAAAGCTATTGGTTGCAGAGCTGTGTGTACAACAGTCACTTCACTGTAGTATAGACTCACCTTTAGGTAGTATAAATATTTAAACAGGATGTTTTGGGAGCACCCTTATGGGGAGTAGTTTCCCTGCCTTTCTCTTCACAACTAGGCATTTCGCTTTCCTCTCATGTAACCCTGGCTATCTGCATCTTACGCCCAGCGTCTTATCTCTAACAAGCTCTTTTGTACATGCACTCAGCCAGGCACATCTGCAAGGAACATATTTACACCTCTTGCTGAGGACTGCTGGCTCAGTGAATACCTGAGAGAGAGTCCATGAGCTCCATATCAGCTTTTCCTACCTTGATACACAGTTCAACTCCCAAGTTAGTAATGTGATTGTGGCTTTGTTTGGAATATCTGTATAAAAAGTCAGTTAATGAAATGTATAACACTACTGAGTGCTGGTGTGGAAGTAACTGTACCAATAGATGCCCCCTTTTTTTGTTAAAGAAAGTATGTTTTCAGCATTAACTACATTTTGTTGTACACATTGGGTCCCATTTTGTTATTGTCATAAGGGCTTCAACCTAGGCACTACTCATGCAGTCCTGTAGACTACTGAGAAGGGAGGAGAAAGAAGAATTTCCTATGCTTTTTCTTCTAGACAGCTTCTAATGTTTTCATAAACTTTTACAGACATTACTGTTACACAAAGATAAGGTAAGAATGGTTGTGTGTATACTTAAAAAAAGCATTTCATGCTGTGCATGCTGTCTCAGGTCATCAGTAACCTAACTTGTATCCACTCATACTCCAGGGATGTTTTCTCTTGTTCTTTCTTTCTATAAGAACCAGCAGTTAAAACCACCTTGGCTCTGATTTTAGGATACTAGCACCAAAGGAGAGATGTAAAGAAAGGCAAGAGGATGGGATACAGCAACACATCACCACTAGTATTGTGTGTAGGGAAAACTTGGTGGACTACTGTTGCTTTGCTCTTACCACTACGAATATAGGAAATGGACATTTGTAGAAAAAGGACATACCCAAATTGTAAGGCATACCCCCTGAGTTCACAGATAGGATGCCAACCTTGGCTGATGTTCCCTTTCATGCCCCACAGTCCTTATTCCTTAAGGATGTAAGGACATGATGAAGCCATTTCTTCATTCTTACTTCCCTCCTTTCTAATCTTTTCGGGGGGGGGGGGGGAGCTGCAAGAGGAATGTGCCTTGATTTGCACTACAGTAGTTTTCATTACTTAAGACAGTGCTGGGCAAATACTGGCCAGGCAGGCTTTTAGGGTAGTTACTAATTCTGTACCTAAAATCTCTGACTATGGGGCAGGAAAATGCAATCTGAACTCTCCTTACTACGTGACTGAAGGCAAAACACAAAGAACCTCACTGCTCACTGCAATAAAGACAGCACAGAGAGTGTCACAAATTCAGCAAAGTTTTTAGGGCACGCCAGGGATAACAGATCATAAAAGTGTACTATGTATTATGCAGTATGCCTGTTCCTCAAGTACCTTACAATTGTCAGATCTAGCAAAGGGTAAACTAAGGGTCATTTGGTTCAAGTGACTAGATGAACATTGAGGCAGGTCACCTTGCCTGTCTGAAGACATTTAAGGTAAAATACTGGCAGCACAATTTTGAAGGTGGGAGAGGGAAAGGAAGTGAACAAATTCCCTTTGAAATTCAATGTTATTGAATTCAAATACCCAAGGAAGCGTGGTCAGTGTATAGAGGTCAGCTTTCTGCGACCGACTGCAAACTGGAAAAGGCTCAGAGATCAAATCATTCTCTTTGTACGCTGAGATGCAGAAATTATGAGGAAATATTTAATAGCTATAACATAAATAAGGATTAAAATAATATTGTATCAAAATCTCAACTATTTCAAAGTGCAGCTGGTGGCCAAAAAAGGCAAGTTTGAATAACACCCTACCAAAAAAAAAACCAACCCCAAACCCAAACCAGCGAATCATGCCAGGAGATAAAGTGAGCACTTACTGGAGCTTGTGACAGGTATATTATTACTGTTCGTAAATAGTTCTGTAGCCCCAGCACCATAGTTGGCAGTTTACAGACAGACTGAATAACATGATCTGTGCTGTGTAGAGCCTCCAGTCTCAGCTGACAGTTATACAAACAGGGACAAGGAAGTGGAATAACAAGCAGGTGTGAGGATACACATTTTCATTAAGTACCATTTCAAGAAACAGAAGCCTAAATACCAGTTCACTGCTGCTGAAAGAAAAAGTCCTTCTCTACCCCCTCCCCATAGTTTTTTCCCTCCCATCTTTATACCCAAACACACCTCCTGCATCAAATTCTCCTCTCCCTCCCAGAATCACAGGATGGTTGGAAGGGACCTCTGGAAGTCATCTAGTCCAACCCCTAAACCTCCCTCCCCTCCTTCCTCCGAGCCAATTTGACTTACTAGAAAGTCTAAAAACTACTAAAAAAACCCCTGAACTGTTTGTTACTGTCTTAATGAGTTCGATCAGGTCCCAAAAGGGAGCACTGAGGTCAGATCTTGTGTAAGGGTGTGACCCCACAACTGGGAGAGAAGAAACAGGAGCAAGACTCCTCCCTCTGAAGGCACCAAGTTGTTACTTGAGTTCAGCTGCACACACAGTCATCCTATCCTCTCTGCTCCATGCCTTCTGGAATATTGCTACATTATTTTAAATTTTAGGTTCTTTTTTTGTTGCCAGTAAACTAGCTGAGTAGGTGCAGGGAGGTAGTGCATTAGGTGTCTCCCTGAAAGTATGATTTCAGGAGCATTTTTATTCTACTTTGCTTTAAGAACTCTTCTCTGGCAAGGGAAACATCTCAGCCCTATTTACTGAGGCTGCCAAGAGGACTGCAAATGAGAGATTAAAGATCCAAGAGATTTGTCCCCCTAAATCTCATAGGTATTTTCAAAAACCCTGTTGTAGGATTCTCAAGGTTGTTTTGCTCTAGTACACATTTTTACATCTAACCTCACTGCTCTTTGAGTGACCTCAGTAGAGGCACTTCAAGGTATTTTCCCTGTGGTGTGCTTCTGATGTAGCCAAGCCATGAGGGATTTCACTGCGAGCCAAGACAAAGCAGGTGCTACAACATCTGATAACACATGAGTCCACTGTCTTCTGTGAGGGTTTCTTTTCTTTTGATTCACTTGCTTTAAAGATGTGTGGGTGTTTGTTTGGTGGGTTGTTGTTGTTGTTGTTTTAATCAGTTCCCACTACCATCTTCCTTTTTCCATAACCAAACATATTTTAAAGGAAGTGGAATTTTAGGCAAGTAAATTTAATTCTGCCTTGACCCTGATTCAACATTTATTTTCCTCTTCTTTTAAGAGCATAACACTGGGCTCTCAATTCCATTTTCAAGCCAATCTCAGACAAGTACTAGTTCTTACCCTTTCCCAGACAGGTGGCCGGCCGAGAGATTTTGCAGCATTAGTGCTCAATTCATTTAGACTTCCTTCAAGACTGAGTGATTTCTGGGAGGGAACTCAATCTCTGTGACCTCCCACTGCACTGTACTTTGCTGCTAATCACTCCACCATCAGTCCCTGAAAAGCAATTTTACATAATCTTCACTGGGCAAAAGGAATTACAAGTATTCTGCCTGTTACTCTACTTCTGCAATCAAGTTACAATGTCATTTCTATTCTAACCAAGTATTTGCATCTGCCTTTACCTACATATACATATGTATGTGTGTATATATATATTTGTATGTGCATATGGACTGAAAAGACAACTTAGTTAATAGACTATGGTGCCAGCTTCAGAAGCTTATCCAAAGAATACTAAAATAGCCAAGGCATCCAATAATATATAATGGGAAGGTCAAATCTGAGTTGAGTATATTCACACTTTATTCAGCATGGTCAGGTACATTAATCTATAATAATCCTAAAAGTACAAGATAACAATGACAGTAGTGACTTGGATGGATACTGCACTGACCTCTGACCCTTACTTTGATAGGTCCCAATTATAAATTGTGCAGTGTAAGTTCTAGAGGCTCCAGCTGCAGCTGTTTAAAATGTATGGTTCCTTCTCTTGAAATGACTACCAGTCCCTTGCAGAAGTTGCAGAAGGGATCACATCATTGCCTCCAGCATCTAGAGCACCTTGCCACCTGATATGAAGTCAGCGCAACCACCGCAAGCTCTAAATTGGAGCAGCTGAAAACTGGGTACATGTTACTACAGCTGCTCCTGCCGGAGAGATGGTAGCTTTTAGCTGAGGGCAGTTTGTCTTAAACTACCACAGCTAGACTTCTCCAACTGCAGGAAAATTAACTGCAGTTTTTGGTGGCATATACTTTACAGTGGGTGACTGGTGATACTCGGGTCTGTGAAATGCATGTTTTCAATTAAGAATATCAGTGGATTCCACAAAAGATTTTAATGATAACATATACGAAAACTATGCTGTATTTGAGGATACTTTCCCTTTTGAAATCAAACATGGGCAACTCTTCTCTGCCAGAAGAGCTCAGGGGTTGAATAGGATCACTCCTTTCTCAAAAGCTTCACATATCCCTCTCCTGTGCGCATTACCCTTTAGCAGAGCTGAGCAGAGACTTGCATGCAGCTGTCAGGGTTGAAGCTGGGGTTGCCTGAGAGAAGCTGGAGAGGAACTGAAGGAGCGGTGGGTGTCAGGTGTAGTCTGTGAAGGAAAAAGCCAGTGGCTGAGGAAGAAAGGAGAAAGCATCAGTGGGAGTAAGTGTAAATCAGCAAGGAAGAACAACAAGCTGTCAAAGGATGATTTTTTGATTGTGAATGCTGGAATTTCCACTAGCTTCACTGGGTTAAGTCATGAATGGTAAGCAAGAATGGTTCCCTCTCAGACACTGGCACCTAGTTAAGTTCAGAAATCCAGACCAGTGCTACAGCGAAGAAAGCAAACTCACCCTCAGGCTAAGCATTGCATTCATATTCCAGCCACCTCCTTTTACAAGGGGAAAAAAACAGTGTCTGTCTTGAGTTCAAGAGTCTGACAGTCACACTTAAATGCTTACAAGAAATGCACTGTGCAGTTAAAGCTGCAAAGGAAATAGGGGGATTATCACACAGTTTTGGTGTGGTGAGGGCAGTGGTAGCGCAGGCAAACGTCTGCTCTGGCATTTCACAAACCTAATGGAGAAAGGCAAGGGTGAGAGAGCTTCTCACCTTTTTGGAAAAGCATAGCTAAGGAAGGGATTACTACTTAGGAGAAAGCAATAAAAAAACGTTTGTAATATATGCTGGTAATTGAAGTGCTGCTGCTTAATCCTGTTCATAGGTTTAATAGCTTCTAAGGGAATTTCAATAAGTTAGTGAGGTTTAACATTCCTCTGAGAGATGAGTCCATGTATAACCTTGTATTTTATAATTAAAAATCTCTTTGATCTGTAGGACCCAGAAAATTGATTATAGCAAATTACAATCTGAACAATCAACCACTTGATGCTATGAATAACACAGGAAAACTTCAAGACCAGATATAGCATGTCTGTATAGTCTACCAAGGATGTGGGGCAATGAAGGTCTTAGCTGCATAAATGAGAATCACATGCTATTGAAGGAACAACATCATCATCTACTTCCCCTTACTTCCACGGAGTAGCAAAATATGTATAATTTTAGCAATAATGTGAATGGTACAATAATAATAAAAGAACCCTTAATCCCTGAACTGGGCTGAATGTCAAACAAAAAAAAGTGCGAGAAAATTGAGACAAAAAAAATCCACAAAAGGAGTTGGAGAAAAAAGGAGATAAAATAGGTAAAATGAACTGGCCTTATTGTGGCTAAGAAGCATCAGCTGGTTCAAAGGAAGGGCAATGCCAATAAAATAATAGCTCAACCTAGGACAGATTGACATGAGTTATTTTTACTTCAGTAACAAATTGTATTAATTTATTTAGATTAAATATTGGATATGTTAACTCAGTAACTGAGCTAGACATAAATGAATATAGGTGTACACAAGTCAAAAGCATATTAATATTTAAACATAAAAACCTTGAATTTCCACCTTACTCCCCCTCATCACCCCTCTTCCAGAAATCATTTCCTTTTTCCCAGAAAATAGTATTTCAAATTAGCAAGCAGGGAGTTTGCCATTAAGGTCATAAAGTCAAAGATGAACCAAGGGAAACAAAGTTGGGGAATACAGAAAAGAGAGTTTCAAAGGCAATAGCAATATGAAACTATTTTAAAGCAAGAACATCTCCATATTACAGCACATCAAAGAAAGCATTAATTTCTACTTCTCAGGCCATTCTGAACTCTACCAAGACAATAGTTGTCCTTTATACTCAAACTGTAATCGCACAGAAAATACCATATTCTCAGCCTTTTCCCTGTTATTGAGCCATTGGAAACCAGACAGCTACGCCATAATTTGTTCCATACAGGGAAATGATGAAGTGAAATGACTTCATTCAGCACTCTCTCCATCCCTGGGTAGCCTTCCTAGGAACCCTCATGGAGAGTGTATGCTACAAATCCAAGTTTTTCATAAAAACATGCATAGATAATCAAGACAAGGTGTGAAAGTATTATGTATGGGAGTCACATCTTTATCAACTTTAATTGATTTTGTTTCTTAAACAGGTTCTATTTAAGGAGGTGTCATGCTTTAACCCCAGCCAGCAACTAAGCTTGCTCACTCCCCCTGCAGTGCGATGGGAAAAGACAATCGGAAGGGTAAAAGCAAGAAAACTCATGGGTTGAGATAAAAACAGTTTAAAAATTGAAATAAAACAAAATAAAATAATAGTAATGAAAAGCAAAATAACAGAGAGAGAAATAAAACCCAAGAAAGACAAGCAATGAAAATGAAAACAATTGCTTACCACAAACAAACCGATGCCCAGTCAGGCCCTGAGCAGCGGCTCCCCCACCAACCTCCCCCCCTAGTTTTAATGCTGAGCATGACATCATACGGTCTGGGATATCTCTTGGGTCAGTTGGGGTCAGCTGTCCCAGTTGTGTTCCCCCCCAACTCCTTGTGCCCCCCCAGCCTCCTCGCTGGTGGGGTGGGGTGAGAAGCAGAACAGCCCTTGGCTTTGGGTAAGCACTGCTCAGCAACAGCAAACGCATCCCTGTGTTATCAACTCTGTTCTCAACACAAATCCAAAACACAGCTCCATATCAGCTACTATGAAGAAAATTAACTCTACCCCAGCCAAAACCAGCACAGTATGTTTGTAAGTAATTTTTCTCTACAAAGGTGAAACCCTGAAAGATAAGCTATTTGATCTTAGACCTAGCTCCTAAATAGAAAGCTTGATGACACACCTTGATTGTAAGTGACATGAGACCATTAATTGTTGGAATATTGTTCAGATTTTGTCAGTAGCTGAATGTTGACTGACTTTAAGTTGTAACAGAATTTTCAGTAAGTTACTTTTATGGAAATTTAACTGAATTTCCCCTAATTTTTTAGCATAAAGAGTATCGCAAGGTTTGGTGTTGGGTTTTTGTTTGTTTTTCATTTAGATAACATCACACACTTCTGTAACTACTTAAATTTAAGTTCTGGAAGGTTTCAAATTCATCATTTCCAACACACATTCCAAAATATGTACTTACATTTAGATAATACAAATCATCCTATTTAATCCCATTCATTGGACCAAAGGCACATTTTTATTTCAGTGCAACTAGTAAAGGTAAAATAGGCAGGAGACATATGCCAATCTTAACAAACGAGACTAAGATGAGAATTCACCTCCATGTTTTCTTCAGTAGGATTTTATACTTGAATAGCTATGTTCAATTGGCTCTCTCAAAGGAAACATATCCTTTTGCAGTGGAGACATATAACTATTTTATTAAGCAGTTCACTTTGCAAGAAAAGTTTCATAATCTCTACAGCAGCTTATACTTAATGAGTCAGAAATCTCTTTCTGTACATCTCATTTTAGTGTTGATTCCAAAAATAATACCAGATAAAAATCTTTCACAGCTCTCCCATATTCTTTCTCCCTCCCTCAACCAAGCTTGTAATTTATATTTTTATTTCTAATGACTCAACTCTATACATTAAATACATTACATAAAATAATAATACTTGTAAAAATAAAAATCACTTACTGAAGGCAGTATCACTTTTTAGTGACTGCATTTCTGTAAGAGTCAAAAGGCATCCTTTTGCATTCCTCCAAAATCACAAGAAGTGTGAAATAGGTGTTAAATAAAACTGGTAGTCACAGAACATCTACTGCAACCAAAACCACCCTCTACCTAGTATCCTATCCTGCAGCCATGTAATCAGCGCTAAAGCCAGCACTACATTCTAGCAAGGATACTAATATGTACTACAGGTAATTTTGGTCAAGTCTGGTAAATCATATCCTGTATTCACCAATTACAGGAATATTCTGTATGTGTGACTAGAATTTTCCATCATGAGGCAGAGCAAGGTCAAACTTCTATTGCAGCCCTGCATTTCTTTTCTGTTGCGGTCATTTGATTGCTGCATACACAGCACACAGTCAAATAAATAAGGAGAGCATTAAGCGAAAGCCAGATAAGAGGTGATTGCTGAGAGCTGTGAACTAATGATAATGCTTTTTTTCTATTCTTCAGTGATGTACTCAGCAGCATACCTGCAATAACTAAAGTAGCAGATAATCCTCCTATCTTCTTGTAGAATCCCAATGATACCAATTATTGTCAAAGGGCTACATTTCTAGTCTTACAAATAGCATCCACTGATTTAAATTTTTCCCTCTTAAGAATGCTGAAAACAGTGGCATCTCTTTTACACTTTTTTTGTCATTGCAAATCTATATCTGCCCATACTATATCAATGTGATAGCTTTTCTAATTGGATCTATTTGTGGGAGGAGAAAGGATCAATAACAGAGGGAGACACAGAGAGATACATTTTCAGAGGTGAGCTAGGAAAAATATTGAAGCTGAATTTTCATCAGTATGACAGGAGCTCTGCATCTAATTTCCATGAATATGGAAAACAGAAAACTTTTTAAAAAAACACATTTGTAAGGAAAACATGAACATTCAACTAAATCAGATGCTGTAATTATGATTTTTTTTTTAACCAGTCTCAAAACATCCATTCAGAACATTTAACTAAACCTCTGAAGATGCACAAATTGTTTGTGAAGAACAGAGAGACTGAGATACAGCCCATGAAGGGCAGTGGACAGTGACCCAGGTGGTGAGAGGCTGAGCTCTTCATAGCTTACAGGCCTCCCCACACTCACTACCATGACAGTGAAAAGTGTAGTAACTTTGCCATAAATAGAGCTTCTATGCTGGCTTACTACATCAGATGTATGAAGACTAATAACCAACTATACGAAATGTCTTTAGCTCCTCATCTGTCTTATTTTAATGGAGTAGAATAATGTCAATGGCCTTTTCCTAACTTACGGATCCACAGGAGATACAGGTGTCTGGTAAGGAACCACAGAAATTGTTCAGCCCGTGACTCACTAACTGTACCACTCATGGATCTAAACCTCCACCAGTCCCTTAAAAAAAAATGCGGTATGTCATTCTTTCCCTAGCATTAGTACAGAAAGATACTGATACCAGAGGTTGGCAAAAAACCCCAAACCACTACCCCCTCCCCCTGCAAAAAATAAAATAGTATGGGGCAAGACAGTGAATTTGTCAAAAGTACAGTCAACTTGAAATGGCTCATTATTTTACCCCAGATACATCACAAGGTTCAGGCTAGGCAAAAAAAAAATAAAGTACCTTTTAGCATTGTTTTGCTAAATGAAGTAGCAATTAATGGCTCAGAAACTATAGCTCTACAACAGGTTATGGGAGACCAAGATCCTATTTCCTGTTCAGCCTGAGGGATGAAGGATTCAAAGCTCATACTTTTCACTGCCCAAAAGAGTGTCTTGACCATTGGCTAAGGGGAGATGAGCTCAATCTCTTGCTGTGAAAGCTAATCCATTTTGTAAAAGCTACAAGTTCAGTGGCAGCAGGAATAGTGCCCAAGTGTCCCAGCTTCCAAAGAAGTGTCTTACTGAGAGATTTTTAGCTCTCAGCACCTGTGAGATTGCATAACACAAATTTTCACTGTAAAACCCCATAGTTTTTGGCCTATCATCTTAAAACAACAGGATTTTAATTAAGTCATGTAAAGTTAAATAAAAATAAATTGATTTAAGTCAAAATGTCTCCCCTTTTCCCGCCAAAATACATGAATTAAAAATTTCAAAGCTTCTTTATTGTCTACCATAGTGTCTACAAACAAGGTCATTTTCAAAGTTTCTTTATAGTATTTTTCAAACATATTTTCAGCACATTTTGGGGGGGATGACTGAAAAAAGCAGCAGCACCTAGAAAGTTTAGTCACAAGTTAACAAGTAGTTATTTTTGGTTCAGGTGTTTCTACCACACAGGCTTTGTAACGTCAGTGTGAACACAGAGCTTTTGTTTAGTTGATGATAGCATTTCCATGAGAGTGTCATTCAGTTCTCCTTAGTGACTTCTCACAAATCCAGGGGGATATGTTAAAATTCTTGCCTCACTTCCTTTAGTTCTGCTTCATGCTAAATTGATCCCACACTGCGGTGTTCCTGCCAATAGCGCTTTTCCTTACAACAAACATCTCTAAACTTAAGAGATAAAGTCTCTGGTTGCTGCTGTGGTGCTCCCTGAATTTCTGTTTTGGATAAGAAACTTCTGAATCAGCAAGAGATTTTATATGTAACTACTGGAGTCAAGTTTCAGGGTAATATCTGTACTCCCTTTCACAGAATTATTTTTTGTTGCTTTGATTCTTGCAGCCTGTACCTTCTGTTAAAGATGTGGATTGCCTAAGATTTAAATTCTCAGAGAAACTCCAGATTATTTTTTAACTGCAAGCATTTCCATTGTGGGACTTTTTAAAAAAAAAATTGTCATACAGGTACAGCTGTCAGCTTCCTTTTGTTTCTGTATTCCCACCCCAGTGAAACTGTGCACATCATCTCATTTCAACACATGCATACATCTACATTTCATATCCAACATGGACCATCAAATCTCTCTAGTATGTTTACAAGAGTACATGTTTTGAGGATGACTATCTATGCCTTAAAGCAAAGAAGTATAAATGCACACACCGTACCTACGACAAACATGGGGTAGCAAGCAAGAGCACTGTGTCCCTGACTGGGTACAGAGGCTGCCAAGAGACAAACAGTGAGAATAGAGGCTTAGCAGTTCTTTCAAAGTTTTTTTCCAAGTTACATCTACAGGTCTCAGGAAGTGGTCCAGAGGAGGTTAAGAAAACAATATAATCTGTATAGCCTTTTTTTAAGGCTTCCTGATAAGGATGATACATGCTTAATAAATAGTAGGTGTTAACTTCATTTCTTCTGGCACAAGCCTAATCGCTCTTGTATTGGAAGAGGATCAGATCAGGGAATACTTAAGCAAACCAGACATACATAAGTCCATGGGCCCTGACAGGATACACCCATGTGTGTTGAGGGAGCTGGCAGATGTCTGCAAGGCCATTCTCGATAATTTGAATTATCATGGTGACTGGGACCAGTGCCCAAAGACTGGAGGAAAGCTGGTGGTACTCTGTCGTGGTTTAAGCCCAGCCGGTAACAAAGCACCATGCAGCCACTTACTCACTCCCCTCCACCCCAGCCCTGGTGGGATGAGGAGAAAATATAAAGACAGGCTCGTGGGTCGAGGCAAGGACAGGGAGGGATCACTCACCACTTATGGTCACAGGCAAAAGACAGGCTCAACTTGGGGAAGAAACAAAATCAATTTAATTTACTCCCAATCAAAACAAAACAAGAATACTGAGAAGTAAACCCAAACCTTAGAACCCCTTCCCCCCAGCCCTCCCTCCTTCCCGCCTCAACCCCACTCCCGGTTCTCTCCACCTCCTCCCCTCAGCGGCGCAGGGGGACGGGGAATGGGGGTTGGGGTCGGCTCCCCACACCTGGTCTCTGCCGCTCCTTCCTCCTCAGGGGGAGGAGGACTCCTCACTCGTCCCCTGCTCCACCGGGGGGTCCCTCCCACGGGAGACAGTCCTCCACCAACTTCTCCAAGGCGAGTCCTTCCACGGGCTGCAGGTGGGCATCTGCTGCCCCGCTCCCCTCCATGGGCTGGGGGGGGACAGCCTGCCGCCTCACCACGGGCTGCAGGGGCAAACCCTCCTCCCCTCCTTCCTCACTGACCTCGGTGTCTGCAGAGGGGTTCCTCTCACATCCCACTCCCCCCACTCACTGCAGGTTCCCCTCCTGAAATCTGTTCTCCCAGAGGCGCTACCGCCGTCGCTGACGGGCTCGGCCTGGGCCAGCGGCGGGTCTGACTTGGAGCCGGGGAAGCTTCCAGCAGCTTCTCACAGGAGCCGGCCCTGCAGTCCCACCCCGTTACCAAAAAAACCCCCATACCACACAAACCCATGACACACTCCTATCTTTAGAAGGGCAAGAAGGAGGATCCAGGAAACTACAGGCCAGTCAATTTCATCTATGTCCCTGGAAAGGTGATGGAGCAGCTAATCCTGGAAACCATTTCCAGACACAAGGAGGACAGGAAGGTCATCAGTAGTCAGCATGACTTCACCAAGGAGAAGTCATGCTTGCCCAATCTGATTAATTTCTGTGATGAAATGACTGGCCTGGTAGATGAGGAGAGAGCAGTGGATATTTTTTACTTGGACTTCAGAAAGGCCTTTGACACTGTCTCCCGTAAGATCCTCATAGACAAGCTGTTGATGTATGGGCTGGATGAACAGTGAGGTGGATTGAAAAGTGACTGAATGGCCAGGCCCAGAGGGTGGTAATCAGTGGCTTGAAGTCTTGTTGGAGGTCAGTAATTAACAGTGTACCCCAGGGGTCAACACTGGGTCCAGTCCTTTTGCACATCTTCATTAATGATCTGGATGATCAGGCAGAGTGTACCCTCAGCAATTTTGCTTATATTACAAAACTGGGAGGGGTGGCTGATTCACCAGAGGGTCGTGCTGCCATTCAGAGGGACCTCGGCAGGCTGGAGAAATGGGCTGACAGCAACCTCATGAAGTTCAGCAAGGGGAAGTGCAAAGTCCTGCACCTGCAAGGATCAGTCCCAGGCACCACTGTATGCTGGGGGCCACCCAGCTGGAAAGCAGCTTTGCAGAAAAAGACCTGGGGGTCCTGGTGGACACGGAGTTGAACGTGAGCCGACAATGTGCCTTTACAGCAAAGGCAGCTAATGGTATCCTGCACTGCATTAAGAGCAGCATTGCCAGCAGGCTGAGGGAGGTGATCCTTCCCTCTACTCAGCACCATTGAGGCCACACTCTGTCCAGTTCTGGGCTCCCAACTACAAGAGAGAAATAGATGTACTGGAGAGAGTCCAGGGCCACAAAGATGATTAAGGGACTGGAGCACCTCACATATGAGGGAAGGCTGAGAGAACTGGGACTGTTTAGCCTAGAGAAAAGAAGGCTCAGGAGGGGTCTTGTTAGTCTTATCAGCACCTGAAATAAGGGTCCAAAGAGGATGGAGCCAGGCTCTTTTTCAGTGGAGCCCAGTGACAGGACAAGAGGCAATGGATACAGACTGAAACACAGGAGGTTCCCTCTGAACATTAGGAAACACTTTTTTCACTGTGAGGGTGACTGAGCATCAGCACAGGTTGTCCAGCGTGGTTGTGGATTCTCCATCCTTGAAGATATTCAAAAGCCATCTGGACATGGTCCTGGGGAACCAGTTCCAGGTGTCCTGCTTGAGCAAGGGGATTGGACCAGATGACCTCCAGAGGTCCCTTCCAGCCTCAGCCATTTTATGATTCTGTGTAAAATCTCCCAAGAAACAGGTCTAGAGGAATAGCCACTGGGGCTCTGTCTTCTCCCCCTTGGTCAGATGGAGCAGCAAGCTGGCATGAGGAAGAGGTCCCTTGAGCAACGGGAGGTGCAGGAGACCATGTAGAACTGACAGCGATGTCTGTTATATAGCAGTTATTTATAGAAGAACACATTTAGCAAAGGAAGATATCCCTTTCTTTTGATTCTGTTCAAGAGAATCAAAATAGCATTATAATGGGAAAGCTGATCCATTCTTAATCATTCCATCAAAATTAGTTTGCCGCAAACACTCCATAATTGAATTATTCTAATGAATAAAAATAACTGTGCAAATCCAGATACTTTCCCCTTATTAAAGAATTCTGATTATCTTCATTAACTTTAATATGAATTCTGGACAGAGAAAAGAAATAGAATATGCAAATTAATTACTTGCTTTCCCTTTGTGAAATTACCTTTTCATAATTTAAGTGTTTCAAAAATGCAATTATTACATATCTTGTCTTAAAATAATACTTTCAGTAAAATTCAAACCCTACAGAAACCATTCGAAACTCCCTCTTTAACTTCAGTTCTGTCAAATATCAGTCTAAAAATTACCTCCTCCTTTTTTCTCAGAGACCATTACTTTTTAGAAATTAGTTTAATTAGCAAGACAAATAGCTGTAACCGCATCACAGGAAATGCATCCTTGAGAGAAAAGGGCAAAAATCTGTGTAAAAAGAAGACACATTTAGGGTTTGACAGAGTATATTTTTGCATACGGAAATGTACTAAAATTGAAAGAAATGCTTGCTTTTACTATTTTACTATTTTTTACAATAAAAAAGAAATCTTTGGGAGCAGACAGCAAGTTACCACACACATAACAATTGTGAGATTTCTGCTTGGAATATTTCACCTGTTTTTTCTCTTCCTATGGATGTCCACATCTTATGTGTAAAATAACAATGACACCTGGAGCATTGTTATGTGTCTTACCAAGGAATCTGCATATTTTTTTTCTGACCAAAAATCACATACGTCTTTTTTCTTTTTCTGAAGGAGCTCTTTATAGGATTAATGAGCTGGCAGAAAAAAAAATAAAATCAAATGGTGACGTATTTAAGCTTCAATTTTTTTCAGGTGACATTGCTGTAATATACATGATACCTTGCTTCTTCCCAACATCGTAGTACTAATCTACTAGTCAAAGGTATGGTATTAGAGAATTTATCTAAACAGAACTGCCAAATTAATATTCAACAGATATTCTACCAAAAAGACCCTTTAAAACTTTGGGAATCTCTAGCGAAGTCCTAGCAAAGTCAATGGAAAGACACAGATGTTTCTGAAGATTGCCATAGGATGGACCAGTCCACTTCAGTTACATGTTTGCACTTCTCAGGATAGTAAGATCTCTCTCACACCCTACTACTGACTGCAAACAGGCAGCGGTAAACTCCCTCCCAATATCCATGGGCTTGTAAAAACAAGAAGGAAGCCTGACATGATGCAGAGCATCAGCTGACATGAAAGTGATTTCCACCCTGTTTCTATCATCACCTCACAAATCAACAATTTACCATTTATTCTTATTCTGCTCCCACCTCTTCAAGGCTTTTGTCAAAGTAGATGGTATTTTTCTTCTACTGCAAATATACAGACATTGTATTCTCCAAAGCTTCAAATTTAACCTATGCCAAATCAGCTTAGCGTAAGACTTTGGTTTCCAGGGTCTTAGTCCTACCTGGCAACTGGCTAAAGCAGTGGTATTTAAGGATCCCACTGAAAATGCTATTGAATCCATTAATGCCACAGGAACAAAAAACCCTACTGAAGTTATCTTCCTATTAATGAATAAGATACAACTTAGCCCCCTGCTCTTCATAACATAAGATACAGGCAGTCAGCATAAGTGAATAGCTGGTATCGTCACATACCTTTTCATATTTCCCTTCTTTGATCTTACAGAGCTATAAAGAGAAAGGGGAAGGGATCTCTCTCCTCCCACCATTCCCATCCCAAGAAGACAAGTATACACCTTGAAAAAGAAGATATTAAGTTATGAGATGTAAAAGGGGTCCATATTTGTTTAAACCAGCCTACTCAATCCCCCAGCACTGCTGGGGAGCTGCAGCCACTGTCTGAAAACTGATCTCTAGACCTTTATTCAAGGAATACCAGTATCTAGAAAAGTCTGAGAAAAAGCCCCAGGATGACAAAGTTCTCTGATATCTTGTTCCTTTTCCTGTGACTCCAGAAGATTCCTGATGGAAATCATGATGGCTAACACTGGTATAAAAATGTCACATTTTTTTCCCTGGTTTTTGTATATATTTATTCTGAATCTGAGAATTTCTTCCTCTTGTGGCAGCTTTCCACAGAACTAGTTCCTTTCAAGTTCAGCAATGAGCAGAAGGAGAATCAAGAAGAATGAGGGCCCATTCTACTTTATTTAATTGCTTATTTCGTTTCTTTGGGGCGCAGGGAAAGTGAAGAGATAAGCAGTTTACTTTAATCAAGTGAATCACCTTCATAATCTGAAATTATCAGATTACTTCCCTTACGATTAAGCCAAAACTATTTTCAGTATCACTACTAATAGGTTTTAAACTGTTCTTGATAATGTTTCTAAACTAAATGTAGGACTAATGTTTGAACTCCAGACTTCATCCCAGCAAAATTTGTAAGCCACTGCTGTCTCACCCAAATTAGATCTATGACTGGCTTTTTCTTCAGCTGCATCCAGTGGTCATGAGATTCTCCTTTAAAACAGTGCTATGTATGACATTTATATTAAATCTTTGTTTTCTTTGCTGCTCTGCTCCAATGTAAAATCAAACTGTGAGAACAGAGAATGAGCTGAACCACAAACAGAGGCTCAGATTTGGGCTGACCATGTCACCATGGAAGCAAACAGTACCTCTCTTAATTAGACAAGGACTTGTCTTGGTTAGAGAACACCCCAGAAGGAAACATAGTACCTAAAAAAGCTAATTGAAGAGGCCTTCACAGCCTCTAAGTGAAACATGTGCTTCTCACTGCTAGAAGTGGTCACCACTACAGTAGTGGTTAGTAATTCAAACAGAAGTGGAGTAAACCATATTAAACCTATGGATTGCTTACAGAAGTGGCTGCCTCATCTGTGCTCCCACAAGCTCGTTTGCTGACGGACTGATGATTTCCCTCCTGCACTGCCCACAAACATCTTAAAGAGATCAGGTATCTGACAAGGATGCAGGACCATGTGTGTCTGACAGCCCAAACAGTGTGATGATGGGAACCAGCTGCTGACGAGCTGTATCCCCAGGTTTTTTCCTCTTCTGATGTTCTGCCACCAACTTGGCAAAAAAACAGGTCTGGTACATTTTGCTGTCATCACCCCTTAAGCAAGGTTGTGTAAAGTGTGCCACACAGACCAAGATAGCAGAGAAGAGATGTAATTAGGTAATGTCTTGACAAATCAAAGAGTATATTTATGAAATGTACACACATGGAGAACCCATCACAAGAAAAGCAGATCCAAGAGTTTCAGAAGAAAAAGGACAGGCCTGGGCTAAAAGGGATGATTACTGCAAGAAAAGTTAAATTTTATGATCATATGGAAAAAAGGACATCCAAATTGGCAATCTTAGTTTCAAGAGAGAGGTGAACCAACAGATTTATATGCACAAATGGAATTTTAAATCATCCTAGTTTGGTCAAGTCACATATATTTATGTCTTTTTAATCTGAACTGATAAAGAAATCCCTCTTCATCTTAACACTGATCAGGTTAACAAATATTCTTCTACTATTTCTTTCTCATTAATAGATTTCAAATTGAGCATTTATCTTATTTTCTACTCTGTCAGAATCACATCCCAGCTATTTTTTTTACACAGCTTTACAATGGCTGCTGAGAAATTCTGTCTGCAATTCAGAATCTCAAGAGGTGCTACACTTTGAGACAAAGAATCATTATAATTAGTGACTATATGTTGTTAGAAACAAATCTGATAGATACCAAATTATAATGTTCAAGGAACCCACATTCACTGATCAGCGTAAGTTCAATTGCAATAACCACTGATCCATGTTGTAGCTGACTTGTAATACAAGTCAGAGTATTTAAAATATAAAATGCCAGGTTTTGCCCAAGCTGCTAATGCCTCAGAGGTAAAAATGCTTAGCTGTGTGCATCTAGAGAAATAAAAGTTGCTGAGTTTAAAATATCTTCATTTGAGCTCTACAACATCAGCAAGTCTAAAACAAGCTGGGCCCCTCTTATGTCTCTTATATAGCCTTCAACTACCATTAGTATTAGGCCAAGATTTTTAAAATTTCTTAAAGAAATGGAAATAATATCAAAAGACAAGACTTTCAGCCAAAAGTTTCAAATGCATGTATTTTATTGCCTATTATACCCCTAAATGAATGGCATCATTCTAATTTTTGTTTGTTTTTACTTAAAGTTTGGGTTCTTTACTCTTAAAAAGGTACTTAAAGCTGAAATCATCAAGATATTCATTTCCTGTAGCAGGGAGGCCTCAGATGATAATGTTTTATAAATCACTTTGATATCAACAAAATGTTTTTTTCCCATAACTAATTTCCCTCAGGATTAATATTTCCATTTCTAGTTCACCATCCTTAGCCACCTTGCTACTCTTATGCCAAGCTCCTAGTACGCTCACCAGATACCAGTATTAGTAGGAATGTTTTCACATCCCTTAAGCCCTTAAATCCTCTTGTCTGTTAATGAACCAATCTATTGTGATTGCATACAAAATTAGTCCACAAAGGAGTTTTCAGTGCAATGCCAAAAGGAAAAGATTTCTGTAAGAGGACAGCTGGGGGCCTGTCCGCTAGTAAATTTTATTCCTCTTGCCACATTCATATTTCTTAAAAACTCTTTGTGTCTCCTGCTACCCAAATCAGATCATTTAGACTATCACCCAATGTCCTGCATGGTCCTTGATGATACAAACTGAAAACTATACCTAATCTCAACATCTTAACATCCTTTTCCTATAGACCTTATATTTCTAAATATAATATTTTATGTTTTCTCAGGATTTGAATTTCCCATCTTCATACCACATTTCACCAGTATCCAAAAAATAATATGATAACAGCAGCAGGCTTACCTGGCTCGCAGCTGTTGTCATTCAGCCAATAAAAAGAACTACCAATACTGTTAATACAAAAAATGAAAAATAAAAAATTCAAAGAGAACACTTTGAATCCCAATCCCGTGGTCTGTTCCAGCCCCTGCCAGGAAAATACACTCTCATGGTTATTGATCATGTGAGTAGCAAAGAAATTAAGTTTTATATATTTGTTCTTATACCTGGCTTCAGTAAGTGTGATTTTGTATTTGGTTTTCCATCTGATTTGTAAGACAAGAAAACAAGATCATTTTTTTTTCTTCTAGATAAGGAACATAAGTCTTGGATCAATTAGATGTATTAACACAATATAATAAAGGATGTAATGCTTGAGCCAGCTAACAGTTACCACCTCCCTAAATCATGTGGAGAAATTCCAGTACTTGCGGAGAAAGCTGAAGTGTTCGTGAATAAAAGGGACACCCAGTGCAAGGTCTCATGCCTTCTGCAGTAGAAAGTTCTCAGGAAGGGAATCCACACAGCAGCTCCATGATGCTCTGTTAATGAAGGTGACCTGCAGTCTTTGAAAGCTTTGCTGCTATTAAGTCTCCTGACTATTCCTTTGCTCTGCCAAATTGTTTATTGTTGGAGAATGGCTGAGGGAGCGCGGTCATGGCTCCATGGAGGAGTTTTGTTCTACCAATCTGGACATAAAACCAGACTAGGCCGCGATGGAAAATTCCAAGTCATGCTGACAAGGAAGAAAAGAAGGTCATACTGACCTTGTATTGTGTAGATAAGGAGGTACTGTATGAGAAAAACAGGATGGAACACGGGCCCAGGCACGAAGGCAGTAACTGCAAGTAGGAGGAGTATGATAATGTAACTTTTAGAGCTAAGCCAATGATTGTAAGACAAGTATGTATAAGAGGTAACTTTGTGTTATAAGTATGTGAACGTTTTGCAGTAAAGCTGAAGCTTGCTTTATCACTCACATTGAGTCGACTGCTTGACTTCCCTCGCTCGTCGCAGTTTATGCCATAAATACTTATGATTATCTGATAGCTCTAAGGGTTTCTTACAGCATACAAAAGCCATATTTGACCACCTTTCTGTATAGAACCATTCCTATTTCTGATTCTCTATTCAAAAAAGAGATGTATTTTTATTTGACATTACTGCTTACAGTAAGCTACCAAACAAGTGAAATTCTAGGAAGAAAAAATTGGAAATGTCTAGTAATCTCCATCAGCTTTAACCTCAGCATGATCTATCTTACCTACCTGTGATTATAATCTTTTCTGTTTTGCCACCTGCTTGATTTCAGTGATTCTTAAATTACTTGGGCTAAAATATTGCTTCTATCAGGTAGCTAATTCTACCTGCAATCTTTTTTACCCCCTTTAACCTTGAGATTCCAAAGACTTCAAGAGAATACAAAACTCACAGAAACTGCGCTGTGAAGGAAAAATCCCAAACTGGCCGAGAGAGATGTGGGTTTTGGTTCTCCAATGAGGGGGTGGTGAAGGCTGCAGAAAATAAACAGCCCAGTTAAACACATTTCAAAATAAAACATTTTTCCAGGTTGGTTTCTACTAGAAATACTGCTTTACAGATCATCTATCATATTTTCATTTTTCTGATGAAAACCTTAAAAATACTGATAATTTTTCATACACATTAAACGGTTCCCAACAAGAAAAAGCCCTAAAACTCTTTGAAGCATCACAAAAGTCTTCGGTTGCCTGAAGGAACGCTGTTGCATTCTGTCTGGCATATGATCCCAAAATGGAAAAGTAAGAGTAAGGTACCAACACTGACTAACACCTAAACATTACTCATATCAACTGGCTTTCACTTGGGCTAAGCAGCAAATAAGAGTCTCTGAACACCAGTTGGAAACTAATTTATAGCTATCAGCACTTTGCTCTTGGTAAACAAATGTTTGGTATTTGTTGATATGAAACTATTAAAATATTACACCATGCCCATACTTTAAATTCCCAACTCCCAAAGAGCATGCCATTATGCTCAGACATAAGAAATCATTAACACACTAACAAGGCAGCAAGAATACTACAGGGAAAATAAAATTTGACTTAGTTATCGGCTTCATAAAGTACATCAAGGAGTACTGATGGAATGGCTGTTCCTGTCACTGCATTTACACAGCCCCATTTGTTACTCTTTTCACAGCCTTTCCTACTATATTTCTTATTTAGTTGTTAGCTTAAACCAGAGAACAACAAGCAAGGTACACCATGAATTCACAAGTTTATCTATCATCTGGTGATACACGAACGATGTTGTACTGGGTCTGACTGGGATGGAGTTAACTTTCTTCATAGCAGCCTGTACAGTGCTGTGCTTTGTATTTGTGGCAACAGCAGTGTTGGTGCCACACCAAGGTTTTGGTTATTGCTGAACACTGCTTGCACACCATCGGGGCTGCCCCTCCAGCTCTGCACCACCAAAAGCCAGCAGGCTGGGAGTGTATCTGTATTGCCCGCACTTGTCGGTGTTGTGGTGAGGTTGCTTTGATTTTGGTGTGGGGAATTTCTGTTGATGCACGCAAAGTTTGTGAAAAGCGGGTAATCAATCTATATTTTAATGACAATTCATAAATATGTGTTTCAAAGATGTGTGGGGTGGAATGTACCAGGATGCAGGTGCCCAGGCACAGGCAGCGGGTTCTGCAGTTTGGCCTCTGTGAGGAGAGGCCGGGGCCGCCCCGTGCCGGACACAGCCGGTTCCAGCCGGTTCCAGCCAACCCACCGCAGGGCACGGCTGAGCCCCTCAGACAAGATGGTGGCCTCTGAGAAAGCGTATGTCAGATAGGGTAAAAAATGCCATGCAGCAGTGAGAGGAGTGAGGAAAAAATGTGAGAGAAACAGCCCTGCAGACCCCAAGGTGAGAGGAGACGGAGGGGAAGGAGGTGCTGCAGGTGCCGGAGCAGAGGCTGCCCTGCAGCCCGTGGTGAGAGCACACCGATTTATCCTGAAGGACTGCAGCCTGTGGGAAGGACCCACACTTGAGCAGTTTGTGAAGGACTGTATCCCCTGGGAGGGACCCCATCCTGGAGCAGGGGAAAAGTGTGAGGAGAGGCAGAGAAGAGCTGTTATGGACTGACCACAACCCCCATTCCCCATCCTGCGCCGCTCGGGGAGGGTGGCAATGAAGGATTCAAGTTGAGCCTGGGAAAAAGGGCAGGGGGCTGGAGGTGTTGTTTGAATTTGTATTTGGTACAACTCTGTTTTAATTGACAGTAAATTAATTTTCCCCAAGTGGAGCCTGTTTTGCCCGTGACAGTAACTGGTAAGTGATCTTCCTGTCTTTATCTCAACCCGTGAGCTTTTCCATCTTATTTTCTCCCTCTGTGCTGTTGAGGACGGGGAGTGAGAGAGAGGCTCGATCGGCATCTGACAACCAGCCAAGGTCAACCCACCTCAGCCAGTTTAGGATATGGACTTCTCAATCCCAAATTTGCACTGTGGCCCTAGTTCACGTACCCTGTGTGCACTGTGCACATTATGTCCCCAACTACAGCTATGATAAATCTAACAGCAAGAAATCACTGCCATTCTACATTTATTTCTCACTCACAGCTTGAATAATCATTTCACTCTGTTAAGAACACTTTCAAAGGTCTAAATGTCACTAATAAAGCTTCTTCCTTGCAAATACTCATATTGAATTTCAGTATCTATCTTTCACTTCATCTATCAGTAGAAAGCAATATTTTGTCAGTAATCCAAGCAGTTCTAATTGACAAAATCTGTGCTCTTAATGTCTGTCATTCAGGCATCATAATTGTAAAATCAATTTTCACCAGCACCATCAATACAATTTAATGAATATTATGGCAGAAAGACAGCATAAGACACAGAAGGAAGTTAAGCAGTAAAGGTAAGGAAAAAGTTGAGATTCACAGCTAACAACAGACAGACAAGTAAAAGTTTAGTACTATATCAGTTATGGGAATATTTGTGTGTACGAAGCATATTTTGCAACCCTGTTTTGTACTTAATCAAATATCTCTAACAAAAGAGAACTATAAGAACAACAATTTTACTTAAGTTAGTATTACCATTCTATTTCTAGCCTGTTCATGTTATAATAGTATATGATGTAATACATGTAATTTATAGTATAAATTATAATTTATAATACAAATGAATTAAGGAAATAGCATAACATACACAATGCAAGAAATATGACTAAAAGGGATCATTACCTTATTCTACAAAATTTGTTTAGTATTTGAACTAAAGTTCAAGAGAATTGTGGAATGATAAGAAGGCTCTGGTAAAGTACCAAGCATATCCAAAATTTTGCAGTGTGTTTTGTGTTGCGTTATGTGCAGAAAAAGTCACTGAAAAATGTCACCAAAATGTGCTTCTCCCAGATCGAACCATTATATATATATAACTCCTATTCAAATATATTTGTACTGAGGTAAAATTAAGATAAGATTAAATTGTTTTAAAATGTAATCTCACCCTTAGATTGAAAAGGATCTCAAAACAGAGGTGAGGAATATGCATTGCATATTAACTGACTGTTTAAAAAAGGTGAAAAAATTCCTTTATGATATTATGGTAGCAAATTTCTTTCAGTGAGCTAATAAATCTTGCAAATATGTGTTTCTGTACTCTAAACTAGTGCCTTAGTGAATGAATAAACTGGAGGTTAGAATGGGGTTCTGCATATCTATAGTCTTGCCCTAGGGCTAATCTTAAACCTTATAACTGCTTAAAATACTGTGTGTGGTTTTAATAGAAAATAGCCGCTTTTACTCTCTTTAATAGCTGACAGCTCAAAAAGGTTCTGGCTTATCTCCTGAAATATCTAAACAGTGACAGTATATGAAAGCTCCTTTTATATATCTCCTAGGTGACACTTAATACAAATTCAGGTAACATCCTTGTTGCCTATCAAACAGAAAAAGAAAAAAAAAAAAAAAGTAGCCACATGCCTATACCCAGTTAAGTTAAACTAAAGCCTCCACAAAAATCAGTAAGCAGCTTCTTTATATCCCTTCAAATTATGGTGAAAGCAAAAAAAAAAAACAAACCCCCAAAACAACAACAAAAAAAACCCCAAACCCCAGAACCCTAATAATAAACTAAATAAAGTTTACATAAACTAGGTATTACATATTTAGATGAACATTTTGGTTTGTATTTCAATAGCTTACACTAATTCGGATCAGCAACATATACATTGTCCTTAATCACAGTCTAATTATAAAACATTGCTGCATTCCTAGCTTCTAATTACTGCCTGGAAAATCACCAACTGGACAATATCTTCTTTACTGCAGACAGATCTGGCAGTTTGTGACCATGCATTGCTAAGGCTCTTCCTTTTTTAAGACCTCTTTTAAGAGCTCTTCCTTTTTTAAATGGGAAGAGTTCTTCTGCATGCCTCAATTTACAGTATATTACTCTGAAGATATCAAAATATGGGAAATGTACTTTTTTATATCTTTCAGTCTCACCTTAGAAATTATAGTGACAAACTTTCAAAAAAAATAATGCAGTATTTCATCCTAGTTATTGTTGGCTTACACATTTTATTATACGTGCATCTATTTTATATCTTTATATCTAGTAGGTCTTTAAAAGACAGCTATTGTCTGCCTTCACAATTCAAGATTTGTCATTAAAATACAGTGCATATTAGTAGCCTGTATAGAGCAAAAAGACTAATCCAGAAAACAGTTCTCTTTTGCTATTCAGTTTGACACTTGACACTGTATTTTGATCTCGAAAATTGAAAGAGTTACAGTAGCCCCATCACATTCTTTTCCTCCTCACTCTTTCTTTAAAACCAAAGCCAAAATACAATCCTTCACCAAGAGGGACATCAGGACTACCTCTGCATGAACTCTGCCATATGGTGTATTTATCAATTTTTTACCTGCTTAAAAATTGAGGGAACACCAAAAAATGGAAGCTTTCATCACTGATTGAGGAAACCTGTCCTGTAGTCTCTCTCTTTACAAGACTTTATTGTTCTATCTTTATTATTTCCCAGTGAGAAATTATTCCACGAGGATGTTGGTATAAATGCCAGTAATGTCATTTTCAAAAAAAACACATTTCCAAGTGCAACAGAAAGCTATTCATTATTATTAACTGCAAATTTGTTTTTAGGTATCTTTAGAAATTTTCCCTAAAAACTGTTCCCAGCACATATCCACCCTTACCCTTCCTCCAAACCCTCAAAACATTACAAGAGATAAGAAAAACTGGATCCATTTCAAAGTGAAAATAACATTGGTTTTAGTCCTAGCTGCTTTCATATCAATCCTAGATGCTCAAATCTTTATGAGAAAATAATAGAAACTTAACAGAGGAGGATTGTATCAAAGCTATAGATTTTAAGATTTTCCTCCAAATTTTACAAAACCTTAAAATCTATTTGTAGATCCCCTCCTTAAGAAATGCATAATTCTTACATTTATATTAACCCCAAACAATCAAAACATCCTTAACCAAGCAGACAAAACTTTTGTTTCAATACACAGTTACTCTTTTTCCCCGTGATTCCTCCCCTCTGAACCCTGGACTACAGCTGGGACCAGTTCCTCTCACACACAGAAAGACCAGAAACCATTTTGAATTGCTAAAACTAAGCTTTAGGGTATGTTCAGGAGAATGTTTGCACCGAGGCACACATCTGCTTCACACACACCCTCCTCTAGGTGAAGCGGGACCCAGCTCTGCTTTAGAATCCATGTTGTAGTAGCAGAGTACCACGTTGCTAAAGCTGTAAAAGAGATGGAGAATACTAGCCTGATCATACCTGTCTTTAACGCGGCTTCTTAGTTTCTGAATCAAAACATCCAGTTCCTTTGGAGCATCAACTGGTTTGACCGTCTCTGCCCAAACACCTGGTTGTAATGTGAAAAAAAAAAAAAAAAAAAAGCACAAATCTTTAAAACACATGCTTGAATTTCTAGTTTAAAATAAACACGTTTTAATATCAGATTGCAAACTTTTACACTTCTAAGTCCCCACCTCTAAAAATAGCTATCAGAACCAATGTCTATTTTTTTTCTTTTTGACTGATAATCAAGTAAGAAATTTCATATTAAACCTATGCATTAGAAATTCTGTTGCTGTTTTACCAAGTGCCTTCTACCTAGGGATGACAGCTGAGATGAGCCCTCAAAGGCCTAGAGGGAAAAAGCACCAGAATCTAAATGAAAACTCCAGCCAGCTTGCTTGAAATCTGAGTATCCCAACTGCCTGAGTAGCTAAAACGTACTGGAATTAAAGCTTCCACAAAATTCTCAACCAGAATAATGTATAAGAACCAAAACATGTTTACTTTTCATGACATTAAATTACAACATTCTGTTAAAAGTATGTTTTTTCAGTCAGTGACATTCTGTTGAAGGTTTATTGACAGCTGCACTGAATCAGGACAATAAAAAATGCTATAGCCGTATGAGGTCTTAAACTAGATCTAATGGGTTATTTTAAATGCACACTGGAACTGGAAAACAAGGTTTTCAACTATTTTTGGCATGCATTTGAGGTAACCTTTTAGTTCCACTTCCTGAATATTATTGTCCTCCTCATGGTAACGCAAAATGCTCTATCTTATTATTACCACTACTGGACATAGAAATATTTTATCTTTAATGCCAGAATCTGACAAAACACTTACATAATAAATATAGACTGCCTCTGTCCCTATTAGATTGTAAAATGGCCATTTCTGTCAGGTTGTCTGAAAATATTTGTGTCAAGTGCATTGTGGCAAACTAGAAAATATATTTTCCCCTTTCCCTGCTGTAGCAGAAAGGTGAGAGTTATATTGCTACTTCTTGCCCTGGAACAGGCCTCTTTTTCTGTCAATCCAGCATAAGCTTCAGCAAAAAAGAAAATGTAACTACACATTCAAAGGAAGAAAAAGCCAAGGACAGATTTGTTTTGTATCACTTAATGCATGACATGAATAATTGAGTGAGTCTTTTTTCTCTCCAGTTTCTATGCATAAATCCCATCATTCAGAGTGAAAACACTACCCCCACTCAAACTGTTTACAGATGTTATTAGAAACCATAAAGTCAAAGTCACATGCCTGAAAATCTATTTTGAAAATAGTGAACTTCTGAAGAGCATGTGTTAATTACACAACTTGCCTTGGCAGGACTAGAAGTTTTGTCCTTCTCTATCAAGAACAATTAACTTTTTTTCTTTGGTCTAAAACTTGCTTTAATTTTTTCATTAATTAGTAATGATATATAACACTGATGCACCAGAACGGTGACATGAAACGTTACTGGAGAAAAATTAAGGGACTGCAACATCGTATTTATCTGGGTGAAGAGGTATACTATAAAAAACAATTCTGAAATACATTCACATGCTTCAGAAATGAACAATTATCAACCTGTGAATGAATGATTTAGAAATTTTATTATAGATACATTCAATAAAGTGCATTTACACCTCGCTAATCAGAAAACTACTGCTTAAAGCAGTCCCAAGATGCTGATTACCATCAACACGTGAATACTAAACAGCTAGGCAGTTATGCTCTTAGCTGGAGTTTTGTACATCAGGCAAGAAAAGCATTTTAATAAAGCAGCTCTGTCTGATTCAGAATGGCCCCCAATGCTATCCAAAATGACAGCTCAACCTTCATTACATTAGGAAAATACAACAACTCACACGTAGAATATTGCAGTCTGACATCTTAATGCTACCGATTCCTGCAAAACGCCACAACTGTAGCTCGAGGCAGTGAATTCCCCTATTGTTGGCACCAAATCATTTGCTAGACTGGCACAGCACTGGCCAGCTGGTGACACAGGAGCTGGACCAAAGCCCACAGGATGCTCCTGGCTGCCAGTTCCCTAGAGGACACTGCCTGAGAAGCCAAGCTGGGAGAAAGGGGCTGCCACCCCAGCCGGGACCCCCAGCCACTGGCACGGCAGGGATTTGGCAGCAGCGGCTGCCACCACCAGCTCCTCCGTTGCATCCCCCTCGACAGTAGCAGCCCACCTCACTGCGCCAGGCAGAGCACGCCGCGACAATCGCTGGCAGTGGCAAGAGGGCCTGAAGAGAGGGAAAGGAAAGGGGAGCCGTAGTGAAGTGGCTCTAACACTCTTGTAGCAAACAAGGTTGCAACATAGGGCAGTAAGATCAAGCATGCTGCATGGATAAAGAGAAGTCTGTATCTTCCCTCAGTTCCAAGGAAAGCATCGATGTAAAACAGACTCTTAAAAGCCTGTACATGAAGGCTGGTCTTTCCGGCGAAATTAACTCATCATTCCTCATTCCTGAGGGTGTTCGTATTTCTGCAGAAAAAGGAACGAAAAGACCATTTTTTTCATCAGTCAGTGAAAGAGATCATTGGATGTACTTACATTTCTACATGCAAATGACCTTTCTTAATCCAGCTTCGTCCCTCCAGAATCCCAGCAACTAACTCAGAGCAGGGACAGAGCATAACTACTAGAAAAAAAGTATTTAGAGTTCACCTGAAGGGAGAAAGAAGCCAAGCTGTGGGACCAAATCCTGATAGTCTCTCACCTTGCAGAAGTCTGAGGCGCTTTGCCTGCCCTGGCACCTCAGTCCGGAGTCACCACCTGGGGCTGACAAGCCCTCCTTTCCCTCCCAGTTCCACATAATTTGAGGCTTTTTTACTTAACAGTTTGCTGTACCCAAGGCCAGGATAAGTAGTAACCAGTGAATCTCAAAAGGTTTCAAGGTTTAATTCAGAGAAACATCTGAAGGGCCTTAAATCCCTTCAGACTTAATGGGCTGAATAGCTCATAAGAATCAGGTCTCTGTTGACATTTCCAGTAACTTGTTTTTAACAAGGATTGAAATATTACAACAGCCTCTCCTGTTGTTTTGATATTTCTTTATATTTTCATAAGCAAAATCAGACATAAGAGATTATGGGGGGGAAACAACAGAGAATGAAATTAAACAAACACAATTTAAAGGTGGCTCAAGTTCCAAACAAAAAATTCAAAGGTTTTTAGGTAGCTGGTTTGTTATACATAGTTTCCAGTTTTGTGGTCAATTTTTTCCCAAACATTTTAATCAAGACTGAAGAAACAGTCTGACATTCTATCGTAAGAATATCACATCTTTGGCAGTGTGAGCTCTTCTTCAGTATTGTTTTACTTGAAATTTGCTTGTCCAGGCTACTGAATCGGGCTAAATCTAAATTATTATCTGTTGGATAACAGAATCCTTGCCTACAAAGACTATTTATTTTCCATAGGTCATGGCCTGGTACCTAAGATTTGCTTTAGTCTCAGTATGGACATAATACAAGATAGGCAGAGATGTCACTAGTTTGCTATATGCAAACTTGAAATTCAGTCACAGATGAGGTTTTTAAAATAAGCAAAGCTGATGGCATCATTTTGTTCAAATACACATGTAAGTTTTTTAGAACAACCCTTCTTAGTGTACATTTTTCTTGAATGATAATTTTAGGTTTTTGCAAAATGTCAGCCTGTGTGATTCCCAAGTTATGTGATAGGATTACTCATTACTGACATACCTGCATCCTTCATAATTCTACCCCCATAGGGTTAACTTCTGTTTAATAACCAATTTCATTCCTATTTTCCATGCAGTGTCTGTCCTCTGCAGCCATGGCGCTACGTCACCCTATGACACAGTTAAGGTAAAAATGCATTCTGGAACAGATTGTTCCCTGCTGTAATTCCTTTGAAGCCAAAACATTTTCATCAAGGGTAAACTCAGATCACAGTCTTTTAAATTGAACTCCTCGGTATTTATTGAAGGTAAACCGAAAAACAACTTGTTTAAAAAAAAATTCTCGTGAAACTTTTTCAGGTACTACTGTGTACTATTTCAAGGCAGGATTATTTTATTTATAATATTAGTCTAACCTAAAATGTACAATAGCTTCTGAACTTTCCAAGTGAACTTTTAAGTACCTGAAGTGAAAAGGTCGTAGCAAAGATATTCTGAGCAGATTTAATAAACTGATAATAGGCTGGGTGTCCAGTCCTTAAGTAGGGCTTGTCATTGGTTACTTACTCCTAGTTTCTAGAACACAAAAGTTTACAAATGTTACTTTATCAGATGTTAAACCAATTATCCTTAACTTTTCTCTTAAGCATAACATCTTTTTCCATTCCCTTTCATTTTGCCTTGTGTTGCTCAATCTTTTTGACCTCTGAATACAAATGTCAGGAGCTATTCTGATTGTATTTGAATATTTTATGGTCTGGAGGTTCTTTCTCCATGTCTTAACCTGTCTCTGACAAGGCTGGGAGCTTGCATTAGTCTCAGGGGTATAGAAATAGCTAAACTTTTGTGAGTTTCACATCAAATATAATACCAACAGCAGAGAAACAGTATTTTATGTCATGTCAAAAATGAACCATGCCAGTCTGCTTGAACTGGAAGGGGCAAGTAGGTAAGCCCATAAAATAAAAATCAAACAGTCCACAATACATTTAGTATTTCAATGAACCAACAAGGACGCTACAATCACAGAAACTGTATCATGTTAACAGATATCAGATGATCCCCCGCCCCGAATATTAAAATTACAGTACAAGTAGTAAAACAAAAAAGGTCTAGCATGATACTGTCAAAACAATGCATATGGTTGGGGTGGGTTTTTGTCTTGAAAGCCAGATGCTTTATCCCCTGTAAGGCAGGAGTTTATTTTCAAATGTTCTATTTAACGTTGGTCCGGCCCCACCTTGAGTATTGTGTGCAGTTCTGGGCCCCACAGTTAAAAAAGGATGTTAAGGTACTTGAATGCATCCAGAGGAGGGCAACGAAGCTGGTGAAAGGACTGGATGGCATGTCCAGGAGGGCCAAGGACACGGGCTTTGTCTAGTTTGGAGAAAAGGAGGCTGAGGGGTGACCTCATTGCTCTCTACAGCTTCCTGAGGAGGGGACGTGGAGAGGGAGGTGCTGAGCTCTTCTCCCTGGCATCCAGTGACAAGACACAGGTGAATGGTTCAAAACTGTGCCAGGGGAGGTTCAGACTGGACATTAGGAAGCATTTCTTTACTGAGAGGGTGGTCAAACACTGGAAGAGGCTTCCTAGAGAGGTGGTCGATGTCCCAAGCCTGTCATTTGGACAATGCCCTCAATAACATGCTTTAACTTTTGGTCAGCCCTGAAGTGGTCAGGCAGTTGGACTAGATGATCGTTGTAGGCCCCTTCCAACTGGAACTATTCTTTTCTATTCTAAGTCTTAAAAATTTCAAAACCTCATAGAAAAGACAGCTATCTCCTGCTAACTGACATTCAGAAAGAGTTTTGCTATCGGTTAAAGGGGTAGGACTTGACGCATTTTTATGAAGCAAAGAACAATACAGTCCCCTCCTTACCCATTAAAATACCAAGAGCCAAACACCATCTTTTCTCTTCAGTCATTTCTCCAAACACGCTGCCACACTGGGTCTGCCAAACTTGTCTCGCCCTTTCTTGTACTTCTCCCAATGCAGTTTGTCCCAGGAGATGGAGACAAGGTTCAAGTTCGAGGCACTGGTCTGGCAGAGGAGTGGGAGATTAAGACGTAAATTTTCCTTTTCTATCTCAGCTAAATCTACTTCTTAGTCATGTTGCAAAGGGTGTGAATCAGTTGTGAACAGAAAAGGTCCTTACACCCTGGAAAAAATCCAGGTGATATCCTCTGCTTGTGCACACATGATCCCCACACTGGTCAACACCTGGACTTGCACAGAATACTGCTATATCAGACAAGCTATGCTTGGCCAGAACAAGCTCCATCTTGTCCACCTTTTCTTGTCTCTGATGATTATCAACAGTAAGCACCTAAGTATAAAAACTGAGCAGATATATAGCAATACTTTTCCTGAATATGCTCCCACCCTTTGAATTCAGAAGGAATTTCTGTGGAAATTCAGATTCTGCCCAGTTAGGTAGTGTATCCCACTTCCTTCTAAAAAAAAAGGTACAAAACCCCTGAATTGTAACAGTTATTGGTCCCCAGAATTGGTCGCTGTGTTGCTGGGTAACAAAATGTAATGGTCAATGTACCATCTATATTGTACAGTCTCTTAACCATTTTTACCATCAGTCATGTAGCTCCTAGATGTCAATATCTCATGTTCACATAAAAAGAGGAACCCAACAGAATTACATACCCATTGTAACAACTGATTGCTTTACTTATTGTTTCTTTAATTCAGTGGAGAAAACTGTACTTTTTGGTGCACCTAAACCAATAAAACAATGCATCAAAACATGTTTTCTCTTTATTTTCCCACAAGATTCCACCATTAATAGAAAACAGTCTACAATTAGGAATAGATTAGGTAACTAATTATTTAGTGCAACCTTAAAAATGCAGGCTTTCTGGACAGACATATCCTTCTCTGATATAAAATTGTATGCATCTTTGAAACTAAGCCTGAATTTGTACTTAGGTTGCAGAAGTAATTAAGTATCGTATTTCTTAACAAGGCTACCACCTCCCAAGTATAAATAAAACATTGAGACTTGGTATGCATAGCATTATTTGGACATATGCCCAAGTTCCTGATTGCAGCTGGCTAATTGCTGTATGATTTTAGATATTACAGCATCCGTTTTTAATTTTGTCACTCGTCTGCTGTGCCAAAATCACTCATAGGAGCAGAATCTACAATTAAAACTTCTGCAATATGCAAAGAGTAGCAATAACGTGCATGTAACAGAACTAGACTAGGTTAGCCTTTGGCCTACGTGTTTCCTGAATTCAACTGATCTTCAGCAAGGCTTCATTGCATTCCTCCTGCAGCATCTAAATGTAGTCACCTGTGACACAGAATGAGCTCACTTCCCCAGAAACAGAAACAAAAGGAAGGAATTAAAAGCTAAAGTTGCTATACACACACGACACTTGTATAAAGTCACAAAATCAAGGCAATGAAAATGCAAGAAACCTGACAGTGTTACTGTCTTGTAGTGTAATCATTCCACTGCATGCTTTTATACTTCTTCCTCTGAGACCCAGCCTACTAGGAGTTAAGCAACTATATGAGAACATCAACCCTCATTAATTTCTACAGTCTCTGCCTTCGTAGCTGAAAAAACACTTCCAATTACTACAGGAGTATAGCTTAAGAGGTGAAAGTCAGAATGCATATTATTCTGAAGAGTAAATTGAGATTTTTAGAACAATCTTGTGATTGGAGGATTCAGCATTTTCAAATGCTCAAAAGTTGCACCATTACAAATAAAGCCTTTACTTTGCTTCCTAGACACAAGCTTAATTTCTCCCTCCTGCAGCTACCAGATGTCAAGAAACTACACCCTTTCCTCCTTAAGCACATCAGCTTTCCAGCCGCACTTTACCCTGTGCACCAGATTATGTACCCAGCTTCCTCTCTGCAGGTTTCTTTCAGGGCAGTACCACTCCTGAACCAACAAGAGAGACAGTCTGCAAAAGCAGGAAGGCCAAAATCCTTATGTGATTTGTTTACTGAAGGTAGTTACAACTTTGCTCTTGGAAGAAGCTGGAGGGCAGTGTTTATCGTCATTTTTGAGAGAAGCCCATAGGTTCAGATCCATTTAAAGTGCTGGAAGAGCACAGCCATTTTGAAAAGTTAAAGTTACAATTCCTTCAGAGACAAAGAATGAACATCCCAATCTCTGCTTAAGAAGGTGTCAGTTGCAGAAAATGGTACTGTCTCCTTAATATTTTTTTGACAACATAAGAACATCAGAACATGCCACAATTCACCCCTGTAACAACATTTAAACATATACCTTGAGGGTGGTTTGTTCTGCTCATTCCAGACTCTTGCCTGAAGATGCCTCTTTTTCTCCAAGGATTGCATGCCTAAGTGCAATGGCAGCAAAATGTACATGAGAGAATGTGACCAAAGGACTCAGTCTTAGGTATGGCACTGGCCCTGATCAATCACAAAGTCTGGAGAAGAAAAAATCCCCAAGCCGATGACTCTCCAGGTATAAAATTAATTGCCTATTGAAATAGAAGACAGGCACCAAATGTCTATGAGTGAACTGGTGACAAACAACCACAACAAAAACATGCATATGAGAAAACCCTCAGTTTTAAGAGAATTAAGTGCTTTTTTTTTTTTCTGTTTTGTCATTCTTCACACTGAAAATTATGCACCTCTGCAAGTCCTAATTTATACAGTATATATACTACTTATGCAATGCTTATCACCAAAAAAAAAAAAATTAACATCTTCCAAAATAGTATTTCTACTATTAAAGTTCATATAATGAACTTCTGAATTGGTGGCGGTGGTATCCCATTTCCACAAATACTAATTTTCTGGACTCCTGTTCTGATTCAGCTATTTGATAGTTAGGTAAACAAAACCAGTGTTGCTCTGTATTTTTTTACTTGGCTATTTACAAAATAAAACCTGAAAAGCCATAAGAATCTATCACCAAGAAATTATTTGATAATCAAATAGTAAGACTACCTTAGGTACTCAGGTAGCAATGGGAAAGACTTCAGTGATTGTCATTGGACTGCCCGCAATACATTCTTACATAGAATTCAGGATTACCATTGGATTTACCACATTTTCATTTTCATTTTCACATCTTAAAAAAGGAAATAACTTTTTTTTAAAAAAGAAAGATTATCATGTTTTGTCCCTGGTTACAAGCAGGATAGGAAGTACATCAAAAAGTCCCTGATGGGGATGGTTGCTACAGATCAACAACATGAACTGCAGAAGTTAATGCTTAAGAAAATGAGATCTCAGTATCAGCAGTTCAACAGTTCAGTACCTAAACATTAATGCTTGAAATACTGTTTCGGAAGAAATTGTTCATTTTCTTTTTGGATGTTCACCATCACTTCATTACTTTAGCAGAAAAGCAGACAGTAATACCCCTCAAGAGATCAGTTGTGTTCTTGTTGAAAAAAAACCTCAAAATAGCAGGAGAGAGATCAGCATTAAGAATTGTAAGTGCCAAAAGCTAACTTCTAGTACTGTATGATTACTATTCTTCACTAGGCTTAGAAGAGAAAATTTGCATTGTCAAATGTTTTTAATGTCAACAATTATCACTTTTGGAGGTGATAATTAGTCAGCTAACATTACATGAGGAACATAAACTGAACACATAATATGTTCTTTTCTAACTAAAATAAGAAGAATAATTACTCTTCCATTGCTGCAACACCCCAAAGTCAATAAAAGAGAATAGGTTCTGAAAGCTGAGATAAAACAGGATAAATGGAAGGCATCTAACAGCAGCAATCTTCTCATTTAAGTTCTAACTTCCACTAGAGGTTGAATTCCTTCTGAGAAATTCAGTTCTACCCATATTCTCCTATTAAGCTCTGTCCTGAACAGGTTCAACAGATTATTTTGCATAATAATACCTGCAGATTATCTCATAATCAACTTCTCAGAATTTAATCAGCAAGGATTTAGTCATATACTTACTGTTTTGCCATGATAAAAGTTAACTTTTTTCACTAGATACTATTATGGTTTTTATACTTACTGCACCTACAAAACCCACTAAAATCAGCTTAATTCTCCTTACTCTGAAACTGACCTGTCTGCTAAACCTATTTCAGAGATAATAATTTGTTAGATTTGTAGTGAGTATGTTCTAAATTGATCTAATTAAAGTGTCTTGAGAATAAAGGTTGCAACCCCTATTCTGATTAAAGCACCAATTTTAGCAATTTATGGGGTTTTTTTCTGAAACAAACTCCTTTGGGCTGAAGTTGTTTATTGTTTTGCCTCAGCTCCATAACTTGGAGAGGGAGAGGGAACAGTATCAGTTAGTTATCCTTATATTTTTCTTTAGAAATTATTAAAACAACTACAATTTTTTGTGATAGTCTAAGTATTCCTAATAAGTGTAGAAAATACCATATATTTCACAGCAATATCAGATAGTATATGCAAAAAAAAAACAAACCGGGGGGGTGGGTGTGGTGTTAAAGGCCTTTATTTACTCTTGATTTTGAAAAAGAGATCCCCAAATTGCATAAGAACTATTAAAAATCAGTACTTTTTTTCAGTTTTGAAGAAACAATGGCTTTTGTTGTTGTTTTAGAGTGACAGCTAAACAGACATGATGACATGTGCCCATGGTATGGTTGAGAGGAGCTGTTTGGCAGGGGGTGAATCAGGAAAGAGGAATGCTACTAGATGTAATAGCTCTCTGAAGTGGATTATCTTCCCAGGATTGCTGCGGTGCCTCACTTTGCCAGGGACTTGACTCTGCAAGGTGCTGGGGTTTTGGGGGACTGATTCAGCAAAATACCCTAACTTCAAATACATCCTTAAATATATCTACACAAAATGCCCTGGTGTAATATTACATACACCTTTAAACCAGCTTAATCACCAGGAGCTGTTGACCAAAATCATATTGTTGCACATAACCTCGGTACAGAAAAGCACCAGACTATAAGCTTATAACACCTGCCCCAGTATTCGGAAACACACTCTGCAGGACAAATTAGCCTGAACTATTTGCCACACTGCCACTGATAATACCAGCACAATGAGATCAAGTATTTCTATACTATACTCCAGTTTCCACTACAAGCAAGACATGAGGTAATACTCCTCATAAAGTCAACTAGTCAGGAAAATAAAAAAAAAAAATACACGCACAAAAAAAAACCCAGAGAGACTTTCAAATGTGGAAACCAAGACTTTGCCTCATCTAGATGCTTAGAACACTATGTCACAACCACACTCATATTCCAGCATAAGGATGCCTGTAGGCATGTTAACTATGCCCCCGGCACTTCAGTATCACTGACCATTAAAATTCAGCTAACTGCATCAGCAACCACTCAACAGAGAATGAAGGCGCCAATGCAGATGCCCTGAATGCTGACTATATAAAGTGTTGATGATATACACAAATTCAAAAAAAGCAAAACATTTTGTGTTTTCTGTGTGAACAGCCACATAACAAGGCTACTCTTGTGATTGTACATGGCTCAGTATTTAGTTGGACAGAAGGCTGTTTCTTTTATTCAAAAAAATCAAAATCCTTAGTATCCATTGCAGACATTTCATCTGCCACTATATAAAAGCATCCTGCATAAATTAGAGGATTTATGTTCACTTGCAAATGGAGAGACAGAAGATTAATTCATTGCATTTAAAGGTTTCAGACAAGGCCAGGCTAGTGAGTTAGCTATCTGTAATGAAGGAACTGAAGCTTACGTTTCTTTGAAGCATAGGCAGAACTGGAAACCAATTTCAATGTTCTCTTTTTTTCTTCATCTTCTGTCATAAGCAAACAAATAAAATTCCTTAATTCTTCCCCACGTATTTCACTGAGGAATGGATGAAATGGAACAGACCAAATATAGAGAAAATCTGTTAGAAAATAAATCACCTTGACCAGGGAGAATGCAAGCAAGAGGCTCAGTATGAGACACTGGTAACAGGATCCTGGGACAGGTTCACTCTTGAAACTTACCAAAAGACATTAAGGGTCTTCACCTCTTGTTGAAAATTGAATGATTTCTTCTCAGAAAACATAAACAAGAATGAAATCTCTCTAATGATTTTTACATGTACCTTTCCACAATTTTTCAGTAATTACCATTCTAACTCTAAAAGATAGGGCTTTTAGATCGTAATTTGAGCAGTTCTTTTGTTGGCTGAAGAGAAAATGCACTAAGCACTTATACAAGAATCTGCTGTTGGAAAATCTAAACTGTAATACCTGAGTCTAAGAGCAGCAAAATTGCAGAGCATTAGCCATATTGCCAGATTCACAGCCAGTAGCCAAGATATAGCAACAGGCATTGCTTATTATTGTATCATCAATACAACCCTTCAAAATCATGTTTCTGTCTACTGAACCAGGTAGTCCTGAGAAACAGCAAGGACAAGGAACAGTTTATAATCTTCTGTTGTTTACATTACCCTCTTTTATTGAAGACCCAGTTTAAAGAACCACTTATTGATAAGGTCAAATGCATCCCTATAGCAGGAATTACTTAAATCTCGCTGAATTTCTCTGTGCTGTATCTTTTTCCCTAATGAGAAATGTCCTTTAATTGCACAAGCCTGTAAGGCCTGTCTGATCTTGGCACTGGAGTTGTGTTTGACTATCCTCATGGTACATCTGTACTTTATTGCAGAGGTATAATTCCAGTTAATGTGGACGTATATTACCTTGGTACCTCTTTGAAAGGTCAGCTTGGGTTTCACAAAGCCAGCAAAATTTGTCAAGAGGCCTTAGTCAAAATGACTCCCACAGACCGCAATGCTCCACAGCACTAGCAGTACCAAATTATCTCATTTGAAGCCAACCAAGGTATTCATATGAGCTCCAGCCACACCTTGGAACCTGAGCAGTGATGGGTTATTTATCCTCAAAACAACCCTCAGGAGTGCCTTTATTTTGTGTCCTATTACATTAACTTCTATACACCATAGTTTCAGCTAGGAAGTATTTTGAAATAAGAACATAAAATAACATTTGAACATTTCTTCATATGATCTCTGAAGGATGGACTTTTCACCAGGTATTAGAAAGGTATTTCTACCAAGACCTTTCAAGAGGTATTCTATTTTGAGTATAAGAAAGATCTAGCAAGACAATGACAGTACATCTCGAATAACGCAAAGCATTTCCATTTTTATTATATTAATGCATGTAGCAATTTCTAATATCAAACTGCTCAGCACATAGTACACATGTTCCATTACTGTTGTTTACACTCAGTCAATATTTTAAAAAAACAAGTCCACATATTACGGGTCTACATGGGACTAAGTAAGAAAATAGAAAGATATCTCACAACAGTTTATGAACCAGATTTTTAAAAAAGCTCATGTCAGCTTTACTCACCTTCCAACATCAATGGTAGTAGACCTCAAGGCAGCCAGCACAGGCATCTGTTTTTCGGAGTCATATTCTATACATTTATTTTTTTCTAGAGTATAGCTCATAAGAAGCTCTACTAATAAACAAAAGCTTGGAGCTGAATTTGCCTCCAGGGAAAACAACAATCTGAATACTCTGGACATACAGTATGTTAGAAATTTGGTTTTATTTCTCTTCACTTAAGAAACACGCTATATTTTAGGAGGCCAAAGTTCATCTCTACAGTTTACAATTTTTTAGAAACACAAGATCACAGGGAAGAAAGAAAATCCTCTTGGGTGACCTCACACTCTGGTGCATTGACTGTGAACATAGGTATTCCTAGTTAGCAACAAGTCTGCAAGCACCAGCTTGGAAGCAAGGTGACATGCTCCACTTTAAGTAGAACTGAGCCACTAATTGGAACAAAATATCACTTTGCTTGAAGAAAAATCATAGGTTATAGCTGCATTACTCTTTTGAATTACCAGACCCACCCTAAGGAAAAGGGTGAGTTCTAGACCCTGATAGTTTTCTGGGCACTATGCTGAAAAGAAAGTATAGGAGCACAGTCCACCCACAGCGCACTTACAGTAATTCAGAACTGACAGGCAATAAAAGAAATATTGTTCCTCTTCTCATTTAGAAGAACAAGAATAGCTGTATGCAATTTTATTTCTGAATTTGATAAGTGAAAAATGACTCATTTTATTAGACAAAGACCATTTAAAATGTTAAAAAAGCCTGCTGCTATAATTTGCATACTTTGAAAATGAAATTGGTTCATCACAGAACATTTAAGTATAGTATTATGAGATATGTGAAAGCCTGTAGATATAAAAAATGGTTTATAACATATTACTTTTCAGTTTTGTGTTACATTAATGGTCATAAAAGGTACACAATAAAAATATTATGTAACTCTTCATATATCATTTGACATTTTGGACTATCAAGGTAGGCATGATTGGAAGACCAAAATCAAATTGCTCTGCTTACACACAGCAATAAAGCAAAAAGGAATGGACTAAAAGGGAGAACCTGTTTTGAACTGTATGCCTCTTCTCTGCATTTACAAATAGATGTGCCCATCAAAACTGCAACCGCAAATAAGTTTATCACACATATGACACTCAAAGTATATAAACAGATGGCCTTGTAGCCCTGTTGCACTGCTAGTTCTGTGCCCCAAATCAGGCAGGTAATAAAGATTTTACAGGTTGAGAGTTTGTCCTCAAAGGCATATACCATTATCTCTCTCACATACACACACACTTTTAATTAACGTGTGTTGGTATAGCTGTCTAGCAGCCTTTCCTCCCTCTATCCTTTTCCCATCTGTGCCATCAAAAAAAGTGAGTGGTGTTGAGGCAAGACATGGTTACACACCCAAGCAGGAAACAGTTCAGTCAGGCTGCCCGGATAGATGTTAATATATATGTAAAGTAAAATCTCAAGGTAGGTTTAAAAAATTGTGTTGACACCATTAGAAACTCACAATAGAATTACCACTTTGCTATGTATAGTCAAAATACGAATATCCTCTACGTTGCCAGTTGCTTAATTTTAAAAGTTTAATTTAAGATGAATACTGGGGGGAAAAAAAACCTCTAGGAGTCAGAAAAAAATGATTTAGTTTTTAAGTCACTGGGCTGGAATTCAGGACACAGTTCAACCAAGTTCACTGCAGAATTTTTGTGTAATTTTAAAAACATCTAATTGAATCTCTCCATAAATCTCTTTTGTCTACAGTTTATTCAGGCTATGAACTCTTTGGGGAAAGAAGCAGGTTTTTTATGTGTATGAATGCTGCACCTAGCTCACAGGGCCTTTCAATGGTCACTTACACCTGAAAAACAAATAATGAGGTTGTACGACCTTTGTGCTTCCCCCATCGCTCACGCCTGAGAGCAGCCCCCAATGAACATCTGCAAAGCAAATTGATTATCCTTCTTCCAAAACCTGCCTTCCTTCCGATGCCTACAAATGAACTCGACAGCAGCTAGAAGCAGTGTGCTCAGAAACCAGCGTTACACCAACCAGTATCATCTCATGTTTTGTTTTACTCTCCCCATTTTCCCTGTGCTTTTAGGAGTGGATATTGCCTCTTTGTCCTGTGTTTTTACACCATCTACAACAAAGACGGTCCTGATCCATGATTATGGTGCTCCTGTGTTACCAAAAAACCCAACTTCCAATACACTGCTCTGATGGCCCCTGGGGAGCCCCTGCTCCTCCCAGCCCCCAGGGAGCCCCCAGCCCGTGCAGCACTCCAACTGTGATTTTGGTGCATCATTTTTATTTATTTGAAAAATAACAGTAGAGTGGAATTCTGTTTAAGCCACTTAACTTTTTTATTTTACTATAAAATATAAAATTATTTTTACATTTTATATAAAATTGGTAATAATAAGCACTGCAACCAGAAGTCTTGGGCTACAAACTATTTGATAGCTTTATTTCTTTGAATTTTTATTGGTCTGTGGTCTCTCTAATTCTATCAAGTCCCTCACTGAAACTTAGCTTAAAGTACAGCTATCTCCACTTCTTATCAGGGTGTGGGAGAGACAGAGGGAATTGTAATCAAAAGTGTTACAACAGTTTTGCATTTCTTTTCCTTTTATATTTCTTTTTAAGTAAAAATCATTTCAATGCTATTTAACCTAGCTGACAAAAAGTTAAAATTAGTGCAAAAGCAGAAGGGGAGAAAATGAGCACATCTAGAATTGAGAAAAGGTGAATTTGGATGAAAACAAACTTATGAACAAGGTCTGGAATGAAATTGATTCTTTTTTGAAACAAGCTCACTTCCCCTTTTTCACATTCTGAGTCATCACCATGTAATGAATCATTTTCACAGAATATTAATGTCTCACATGGTTTTTTTACTTGCTAGGTGATGCAGCATTCTAAACTTTTAATTATGGAAAAAGGAAATTAGTGTTAATAACTTTGTAATATAAAATCCTTTACTTAAAGAATGAACTTGCCACAAACAGTAATAAATTTTGTTTGTTTGTTTGGGAAAAGTTATATGTATTATACCAGGCCAATGGCCCAAATGTTTGTAAAAGTCTATGAAGGAAAGAGCAAAACTGCAGTGCCCTGAGAGCCAATTCAGCATTTCCTGATGAGGCCTTGCTGACCTCAGTAACTTTGGGAACATGCTTGGCCTATCTAAGAAGTTGGAGAATAGCTAATGAATCAATGTGAGGTCCAATTTTCAAATAGGCTCAGAATGCAATTTCACATGTGATCTCTTACATCCACTTCATGACATGTAAAACATGCAAATTTGTACAGTGACATACAGAATGAGGTGGAGTTCTGTATCTAACATATGCACAATAGCCAACATGTTAAGGGTTCTGCTCAGAAAAATTATGTCCTTATGACATTTACAGAAAGTGCAGCAGATCTGAAAATAGTCACATCCAAATTTGGAGCACAAATGTTTGGTGGTTTAGATTCTCTCAGTACAATTTCCATTTTAAAGGTTGGAAATGGAAAGAGGGGTTGTGATTGGCACCAATTGTTTGAGTAGTATAACAAGTAATTCTGATTTTTAATTCCAGTTCAGTAGATGATAAAAATTTGCCTTGAAACATCATGCAACGGTTGCAGGTGGTCAGCAGATAATGAAAGATCCTGTTTACAGAAGCTAAAATATTTTAATTCTGAGGAAGCAATCATTACCTTGAGTTGAGAAGCAGTGTAGTCGTCTTTTACTTTTTGTGACAGTCTAGAGAACCAGTTTGTGAAGTTAGAGATTCAGTTTTGCCTCAGAGCAGCCCAAGAAGAAAATTGTGCTTTGAGTTACATCAAGAAGAGATCTGAACGGAGGTTTCCCACTGCTCAATGTGCATCTAGCTATCAAGGCTCCCTCTGTCTCTCTTTCATGTCATCAAGATTTAGAGAAAAAGTCCGAAAGACTGGAATAAAAACAAAAAAAAAAGGCTACAGAGCAAAGCTTAGAGAAACTCTGCAAGTTGTTCTGGAAATGCATAGCCATCTTTTATGCAAACTTGCTCACCTTGCTCCGGGTATTTGAATGTTCTCAAGGACAGCTCTAGGCACAGATGAAGTCACTTGCTGCCTAAGGCAGCACAATGCAGAAGGCAGCAAGAGAGCCACGAGTACTCTGTCTTGTCAGCCTGTGCCAGTTCCCCAACATGACAGGCTTGGTATTACAGTTGTTATCAAACAGAGAAGCAGAAGTTTTTCTTTGGGGAGAAAAAAAAAAAAAAACAAACATATATGTATGTATTTCCACTTCTTCTTTCTCATCTTCACCTTGACGGTAGGTTTACATCAAAGGAAAAAGTGGAAAGACAAAATATGTGTTATTCACAGTTAAATATCCAAAAGCTTACAAATTACCAAATCCAATTTCAGATATCCAAGATAGAGCTATTATCAGCACTTATCAGTTAGGAAGATGTTAAAATATCTGACTTAATCATAAAAAATCGCATGTATATGTCCAAGATACAGGGCATACATACTTTTTGGTTTTTTTAAATATGGTCAAGATGCTTTTGAACCTCTAATTTCTGTGGAAACTTCTCCAGCAAATGGCATCTCATTTTGGATTAAACCTACCTGCATTAAATCAACTTCTGTTAAGTATGAATTGTTCACTGTTGACCCAATTATCTAACTTGTGTGTGTACTTACCTGCCCGCATGTACTCTGGCAAATGCTATAATTACCCTGATGAATCACAAATAGAATTTTCATTTTACCTTGCAAGTACCGGAAAACAGTGGCTAGAGCATGACTTGATTTTATAAATGCTACCTTATTGCCAGGAATGACAACAGAGCTGGTAAAAAGTGTTGTTAAATATAGCTTTAAATGAGCCACTCTGTTCAGCAGAAAGAGAGAAAACAAAAATCAGAAAAACACAGTGAAAGAAAATAACAAAAGAGGAAAGACGTGAAAAAAAATCACCACAGTCTGCTGTAAAAGCTGGAAGACAAATCAACACCAATAAGCTGAAATTAAAAGCCTTTGTAGGAAGTATTTTAACGTGGGAAGACAGAAAACATTACATAACATAATACTCAAAAGGCAGGAAACACACAGCTGTGACTCTTCTCCTCCAGTTTTCTAACATACTTAAAGCCACTCATTTCCACACAGACTATACATAAGAAGCAGCTGAAAAGCTCCAGCTATTTCTCCCAGTGTTCATTGTAATTTACACTCAGTAGATTACCTCCAGATCCCTTTTCTGAAGGGCAGTTGTTTCAAATGCCCTGTGACTGGAGGATACAAACATTTTTTCTTACAGCTACGTAATGCCATGGTGAAGTCCAGCTACATTCTGCCTTCTGACAACTCTTCAAATCATGGAAACCAGGTGAGAAGGACGTGAGAACATTTGCAAAGCTATTCAGAGAACTAGATGAGAGTGTCCTTGGCTTCTGCACAGTAGGACCCATCAGATAACACGAGCTTTCATTTGCTTTGGTTTACTTTGGCTTTTCTTTTTTGAAAGAAATGTTAGAAAATACTTCCTATATTTGCTTAGAAATTGATCAGTGAACTTCCATCTACTGTAGCTACGTCTCCGCAGAGTGGCATCATGATTTATGAAAGCATCTTTATTTAAAAAACATTTAAGCAAATACTTCATGGGAATTTTCTTGGGAGATTAACATGTGCCTTCTGAAACAGCTCCTGATGATCAGGTTAACTTCTAATCCACCTGGGGGTTATTAGGTTACCAATCAAAATTTTTTCTTTTTTTTTAATTTAAATTCACATCTCGTAATTATAAACTTTTAAAACGTCTAGAAAAATAATATATATTTGGATATAGTTTAGGTTCCGATGCATGACACTGAATTTGAGGTCTGAGGTTCTGTTTCTCTCTTTTACAATGTTGATTGTCTCTTTTTAAATCTTGATTGGAAGATATTTGGAGATGGGAGGCTCTGTTTTGGGGGGTTTTTTTATTTCTTTGTACTTCTAGGGGAAGAAGGTACTATTTCTCCTGGGACAAATCCTAGTCTGACTTTGATAAGAACACATGAGAACAAATGCAAAACCAGTTTCTAAAATTTAAAAAGACTGGGGCAGCAACTAACATGGCTTTGTCAAGAGCAAAGCTTGTTAAACCCATCTAAATGCCTTTATGGCAGGGTAACAGGCCTTACAAACAGAGGAGATGCTGTAGGTGTTATAAGCTCGACCTCTGGCACTGTTTCACATGACATTTTCAAAGCAAGCTAGAGCAAATAAGTCTAGCTGAAATTGCTGTTAGGTGGGTGCAAAAGAAAGAAAAAAAATGACTTACAGAATATCAGTGATTCACAGTAAAACTGTGATGAAGGATGTGTTAGGTTACAATTGTCTCTCCAGGATCTGGTACTATTCGGTACTGCCAGCAGACTATGGTAAAGGTAATAATAGGCTTATGAGATTGGAAGAAGATATGAAACTGGAACAGACTGCAAATACACTGAGGGAAAGATTATAACTCCAAACAAATTAGAAAAATGACCTAAAAAAAGAGGAAAACAAAAATCATTAGAGATACATGCTTATGGGAATAATCCAACTCACACAAATAGAGAATGGCATAACTGACCTTAAAATTTAGTCCATAGTGAATTGTGACCTGAAAACAGTCAACATAGAACTGTAAAAAACTGCAAAACACCACGCAGAATGCATAAACAGGAGCATAACAGACAAGTAATGCATCTTCTTCAGTCCATACGGTTAAGTCTTCCATAGTAAGATCTTGCCCAGTTTGGGGATCCACAGTGCAGGAAGGGCACACTCAACTGCAAACAACTCAGAGCATGATCAGAGATCTCAGAAACCTACTCTATGAGAAAAGGCTACTAGGAAGGCTGAATACAAATATGATAACTGTCCTCAAATGCATAAGTGGATGTTACAAAGAGGAAAGAAATTGCGTAGAAGTAATGGGGTGAAATTGCAGCAAGAAATAACTAAATTAGACATTTAGGAAAACATTTATAGTGGTGAGGAAGGTGGAACACCAAAACATAGCCCCCGAGGAGATGTATTCCATCACTGGAGACCTTTAAGGATACAATAAACAAGCACCTGTCAAATTTTTTATTTATTTATATGTGTTTCTCCACCATGAAGGGAGATTACCTAGGTGATTTCTGAAAGGCCCATCAGATCTGATTTTTGTTGGTTTCTTTAATTCTACAACTTGTTTTCAAATGGGAAGAAAGGGAAGAACACAAGAGAAACAGGAAACATACAACAGAATTTTTTTATTATTTATATAAAACTACTAATTTTCAACATTCATGTAAATATGAAAGTTTTAAAAAATTATTGGGAAGGATTTACTTGTTCATTGACTGCAAAATTTCACATCCTTGTAAGACGAGACATGATTTCATTTTGTACCTCAAGAAACAGGATTTCCCCTCCCTCCTCCCCATAGAAGAGACAGGATGGGCTTGTATCTTAGTTTCATAAGAGGTAGCCATGTCCTTCAGTGATAATCGTCACCTGGATCTTGGAAGCAACTCACCATATTCACTTCCTTTCTTTGTTTTTGGACCAAACCCCATTATGCTCCAAATACATTCTACCTACCATGGTCACAAACATGGATTTATGTTAAAAAGCTCTAGTTTATTCTTGTTTTGGAGAGCTCTTCAAAACAATAGTAGAAATATTCCCTGTTTTCATATAGAGCAGACATTGCCCATGTTTGATCAAAACCACCAACTGACCAATTCAACTCAGTAAAGGAAAGATGAAGCAGATCAATTTCTAATCTTTCTCCTCAAGACATTATATTTAAAGCACATATGGCTCTGAGCCTGAATTCTCAAACATCTCACATCTAAGAGATAATTAAGACAACAAACCTAAGTATTGCTAACAAAAACTTAACATCTACTAAGCCGTTCAAGGAACTGTGTTAACTCTAATGTGCACAAAGCTTTGCTACTTTGTAGTGCTTTTAAAGCCTAGGTCCTAACATCATCTTGCACTGCAGAGGTATGTTTTCCACAATGAAAAGAGCATTATGGCCAGATGAAAATACCTGCATCCCTCAATAACCTTTTGAAATACACTTAAATGACAGCTACGCTACTTAAATATATACACTTATTTTTAAAGCTGTTAACTATCATTATGGAAAGGCTTGATTGCTAGAAACATAGCAGTCACATCTTGCACCTCTGCATTAGTAAGCGCAAACCACTTATTCCAGCAGAACATCCCTTGGACACAGTATTAATAACACTGTCTCTAACAAGTGCTTAGCCTGTGTGGCTAAATGGACGGCATATGAAAAGATAACAGTGTTCGGTAGAATCCATTCTAAATAAAGAGGTACATTACGTATTTCCTACATGCATTTTGGCTGTGATACATTACCAGAGCAGGACATCCCCTCTAGTCAGTACAGGCAAGGACAGAGTTCAGTCATTTTCATTGTATTGGACACTGAGACAAATTTTAAAAGATACGGCTTTTGAAAAAACCTCCTCCAACCTTTCTCAATGCTGCTCATTTAGTTTACGCCATTTGGAGATGAAAAATTTTTGTTCCTAAATTAATCATTTTACGTGCTATTTCAAATGGAATCCAGGACCATACTACCTAGGAATGTGGTGTAAGTAAAATAGGCAAACTGGTATGAACAACTCTGTATTATCACATAATTCACATTTTATTCTGTATCAAGAAAATCATCTAGGCCTTAACTGTAGTATAAACTTGTCAAAGTCTTTACCTACTAACAATGACCTGCCTTAAAATCAATTATGCACTTTCATATCCAGCCCAGACTCATTCAAGAAAGGACTTAATGTGTTTTCCAAAGTAGACTATATCTGCATATTCTAAGCTATTTCCACAAATATATAAAATCTTATTCCTTTCCTACCTTTGCTTAAAGTGTCTCCTGAACACTGATAAGATGTTCTACATTGCGATTCTTCCCATCCTACTCTACAATTATGTATTCTTCAGTTGTAGTAAGGTCTCATTTCTGTAAGGAAAATAGTTTTGATTGTATGCGTTGGAAAAATCCAACACTTGCTAAATGCAAACCATACCTAAATTCCAACAGTCTCTTGTACTTCATGAACAAGAGGAGAAAAAACAATTTTTATGGTTGCTTAAAAGTATTTATCCACAAACTATAACAGAAAAGATCAGGTAACTGTTAAAAAAATGTAGCTTAATCAGATTTCTATTCAACAGTGAGAATACATATAAAAATAAAAATCTGAAACTCTGATGCTAATTACATTTAAAATACAGCCAAATGTTCTAGTTTTCTTTCAAAATCTGAAAAGTTTTTCCTTAGAGTCAAAACCAATGAAACATTTCTTCATTATCTGATGTTAATTAATGGCTTTGTATTGACCTCAGTGAGCACAGATGTTTTGCAAGGTGCATTCTGTTAAAAGCTATTGATAGTCTAAACGCTTCATAGTAACTAGCTCTGTCTTCCTCCTCCTTGCATTTCTCATACCCTGAACTAATTAAAACTAGGAATGATTACTAGTAATTTAGTGAAAAAGGCAATAATTTTCACCCTTAGTGAAATTGTTTTGACTTGGTACAACACTTATATTTTCCAAGCTAATCTGTAAACTAAACAATAAAGAGCACTAGATGTAAAGAAGGTTAAAATGTGAAATCCAGAGCGAAGACAATCAGTGAAGATGCAATCATTCACGGGAATGCAGAGTAGCTGTGGGAAGTCTAGATGAACTTATTAATTAGGCAGTGCTATTAATTTAACAGCTCAGAAAAAGCAATGTTTTGCTGAAGATCTTACTTTGTGGCCAATATGTAAGCAAGCATTTGAACAGGCAGAGAGCATCATGTCCTTCCTGGCACTCAGAAGTACATTACAAAATATTCCCGTTTGCATACAATCCCAGCAACAGCCCCCACCCTAAAGCGAGACTGTTGCACATGGGCATGCACAGCCACCTATTTTGAGAAAAGAAGTCTATGCTTTATAAAGCCAAGAGGCTAATACTCAGTCTCATGCTCTGTGTCTGTGACAAATTAATAAGCTACAGAATGTTCAAGACGGTGCATTTTTAGAGCAAACCAGAAAGTACACAAGACCCTCCAGCAGTCAATAGCCACACAGCCCTGACACTACCTGAAGAATTGGGTCGTCCACCACATTCTTTCAGAATTTGTGACAATGGGTGATGCACAACAGCCCCAGCAAAAGTAGCGGGGCTCTGCTTTAGCAGGAACAGAAGAATAAGCAGAATCTTAGTATAGTTCACCACTGCTTTCTATCAATTAAAGCCATCAAATCTGACATGCTTTTACAATCCTCCAAATTTCCAGTCCCTAAAATCTCTGTTGCTGTCCCACAGCAATGGGAATTCACTGGTACCGAGTACTCACTGTTGTGGAGATGCTGAAACGGTTCTGTAGCCACACTTGGAGATACATCTAGAAAAGGACTTGTATAACCTTGTAATGCTCCTACCAAGGCCACTAACAGCTGTAATCTCACACCTTTGTGACCATCTTCCCCATCTTTCTGCCAGTTACAGGTCTTGCAGCACAACTGATGGAGTGAAAGGAGTGCATCTCTTCCAATACAAAGTTTAGCATCTTGCTTAACACTACTTTTACCAGCAGCATTGACTTAGTACTGGTCTTCACCCAGAAGCAGCTGAGGTACAAATACGTTTTGTTTTGTTGACTTTGCAGTGATAGCAATAACTTCAAGCAGGAAGATGGTAACCATCCATTGGTGAGGGCAATGAAGTCTTAAACTGCTACAGCTGTTTCCTAAAGGATTGTAAGCAGAATCCTAACTGAACTTCCAGGCTACATCTAGCCTACTAAATTAAAACTGCCAGGAACATGCCAATCCTTGAAGACAGCTGACAAGGATGAGCCTGCATTTATGCTGGTAAGAATCTCTTAGCCTTTGACCCAAACTGACCATATGCTAACACCAGTCGGGAGTGGGCCCTGACACATTTTTAACTCTATTTATGCCCAGGTATTGTTTCAGAGTGATGCACTCCAATACCTGGCAGCCTTCCTAGGGAATATATTAAAAGTACAGGTGTAGATACAGAATCCTTTTTAGTACTGTCAAAATCCAGCTTACAGATGCATGGGTTGGTGTTCAGACTGTGCTAGGTGGGGAGCACCATTTTCTTTTCCTCACACCATTAAGGTGTCAAGGTGCAAGTGATTTCTGTTGGTTCCTTATGTAATAATGTATCATAACATCCTATCTTTTTGGATAGGATATTTGAATGTATCATAAGATCATATCTTTTCGGTCCTTTTCATTCTCAAACTTGTAAGACCAAATATCAGAGCCATAAAATAATATCAAATTTTTCATTCAACATCTTAAAATGGAAAATCTTAGTTTGTTTACTCTTAAGACTGACACTTCAAAATTTCAGACTTTCCTCACATAAACTTAGCTCAAGAGTATTTATACTTTAAGAATACTTGGATCAAGTGGCACCATATAAAGAAAACAAGTCAGATGATAAACCAAAACCAGGTCAAAGGACTAATACTATTTTCCTCCCAGTGGAGCTATAGCAAAACATAGCCACCTGGTGCCACAGAACTCTTCCTGGAATCTAATCAAAGGGCTGAAAACACCACAAAGAAAAACAAGACATTGGAAATTTCCAGGGGGACATGTTCATGAGTTTTGTAACTTGACTATAGTTAATTTTTTTCGGTTTTCCAAATTACATTTTGATCCCCAACTCGAATGCATACAATCACAGTGCACTGTGCCTGTACTTTTCCCACTCTTCAGCTTGTGAACAGCTTACGGAAAACCAACATGCCAACATTGTTTTAAAATGATAGCCAGCTTTGGCAGTTAGGCAGCTGAACCAGGTGCTCCAGTGCAGTTTCTGGAAACTAAAAATAAAAATACAACAATTTAGAATCCTGATAGGGAAGGACTAATACTAAAAAATACCTTATCTGATCTCCAGAGCACACAGTGCAAGAAGACTTCAGGTTCGGAGGGTCTCAGGCATAGCAGCACGGAGCTATGTCAGCACATGCTGAGCATGCTGGTTTTTTCTAGTTCCCAAACAAGTTTCACAAACAGTGCTGAGCTCCTAGCTGCTGAAGCTAGATTGCTGGCAGTCTCTCAGTTAGCTAACATAATGCCTATCTCGGGTATATATAGATTACACTGAAGCTTTGATACTTTTTTCCACGAATAAGCATTAACATTCTATCATAACTGCTTTTCTAGGGAAGACACAGAAATCTTGCCTCATAAAGGGTTGTGGGTTTTTTGTAGCTGCTCTATAGCACAATGAATTGCACTGTTGCACTCACTATGATAACATACTCCTGTGTCTATTAAGCAAGATGTATTATAATGTTTCTGCATTTTATTTTTTACACGTTTTCTGTACCTGAAGTACAGCAAAATATCCTATATTGGATAGAAGGTGTCTGCTGTTGTGTGGGCTTTTTTCACATGGGCTTTACCTTTTCCATTCCCACCTGGGCAGAAGAAATCACTGATACCCTTGCTTCTTTTTGCTACCAAAAAGGTGTTCAGAAGTTTTGTGATACTAACGCTATTCTCCCTGCTCCAAAGACCGAGCCTAGCAGGTTAACCTCATTTTGGAGGAAAAAGTCTGGGAATATTTCAGTGTAACTAGTTTCCTTTATATAACTATTTACTACCCATGGAACAGAAATTGTCATGCTGTTTAACCCACTCTACCCAGGGATCTTTACCAAAGAGAAGGCTCAGGAAGATGTTAACATTCTAACATCCATATTGAAGAGCGATGATACAATGAATATTTCTAAATCATCCTTCCCACCACAAAGACACAATATTTGAGTTTCTAGTGCTGAGGGGGTGGGGTTAGCTTTAATATTTTGAAGCATGAAAGTATTTCCACACAGTGATATTCAGCCAAGTATTAAACAATTCTACTACTGTAAAGATAGGCATCTTAGATGAAATCATCACTGACAAAATTCTTACCCTACCCATAGGTCCAGGTTTTCACTTAAGCTGCAACAAATTAAATAGAACTCTTCAATATGCAACATAAATTAGATACCTCCAGAGTATGGAACAAAGATTTGCTCTAGGGAGAGGTGTTAGGTTTTCTTTAACCCAGGATTGTATCAGTGATCCTGTTTACCAGTGCAGTCCACACCCGCACAGCTGAAAAGATAATGAACCACAGCAAGGGAACAAGCCCCTGGGAAAAGGGGAAGATTTTACAGATGGAAACCAGCTCACCACGCAACTATGCCCTGACACTGGGCTCAGGGGTTTGTATTATTTCCTCCCATTTGCCTTGGAGACAACTTGTTAAAAACATGCATACAAAAGATTTATCTTTTTGCAATAAACTAAAATAAAACGCTATTCCTTCTCTAGACTTCAAAATACTTTAGCACCCACGAAACATTAAACAAGCTCCTATCAGTCAGTGGAAAGTCTTTTAGTAATACTAATGAGCTTTGTATCAAAACCAATAAAGGTTCCTGTCATTATCACCTGTTATCACCTTATATTTAGAGAGCTACATTCACACATTTATAATACAAGTATAATTAGCTGCTAGCCTTGCTTATGATCAACATCACCTTTACAGAATGATAAGAAATATGATTTGATTATCTTGGGGGTTTTTTTTAATCTCTCTCCCATTTTTGTTCCTTTTTTTCTTTTCCTCATTCATTTAATCAAAGGTATATAATTAAAAATTATATAAAATTGCTAAGGCTTCTGTAGAGTATGATGCTTGCTTTTGGCCTTGCTGGAAAAGGGTGTTGATTTCACTATGTGTCCTTTCTATCCAGTCTTTCAGCAACAAGTAGTAATTTCATCCATTGCTGCCTGTACCTGAATAACCAGCTTTTCAACAACTGAAATTCTGTTGGAGACAGAATGGAAGAATTAGTAATTCACCTGCACACCTTCAGTGCAAATGTTGCCTCTCTGGGGAATATTACATCTATGTCCTTAGCATAGCTAGACAGAAAAGTAAACAACCAGCAGAAGAAATTTTTGCAGAGGTACTGGCTACCAAAATCAGACTAAATGCTGCAGCAAACTCAGCTTAAATCATTGTCTCAGCAGTGTGGGGAAGCTCTGGGTTTTTATTTTTTTAATAAAAACTTATCAGTGGAGAATAAAAAAGTGCAGGATGGTGAATAATGCTGTCAGAGATTAGATTTTGAATAAGATTTTCTTTCTCACCTCTGAGGGACCACAGCCATGGGCAACACACGCTGGGACAGGGACACAAGGACCGAGGGACTCCGGCCATGGGCGACGCACGCCGGGGCAGAGGAAAACCAGTAAGAGCAACAGAGAGAAAGCATTACACACAGTCCTCAGCCTCCTGCACCGCCTCACCAAAGGGATCGGGAGGCACTGAGCGTAACACCCAGCATAAAGGGGAGGGGAGGTGTTGGAAAGAAATTGAGCTGGGGGGAGGGAGGGTTCTTTCCCAAGGTTTTTGTTTATTTTCTGTCTCTTACAACCTGGATCAGTGATGAAAAGTTTGTGTTAATTAGCAAAATTAAGTAAAATTCCAAGCTGAGCCACTTTTGCCTGTGACAATGGGTAATGTAGATATCCTGCCTATCAGCTAGATACCCATCCTGTATGACTTTTAGAGCTTGAGGCAAGTTTTTATTGCATTTCATGCTCATTTCCCATCACTACTGTTATCAACTGAGAGGCACCCGACTTCTGTTCACATTCCGCTCAAATGAAAAAGGACTTTAAGTGTGGAATTCAGGCTAGGTGTACAGAGCTAATTGTAAAGAGCAGGGGGTTTCCTGTCCTGGTGTGGTCAGGTTGCCAGAACAAGCTCTGGCTGATCTTCTGCCATACTGTTCTCCTTGCTATTAGAGATCTCTTAAATTATGGCTTCTATCACCTGACTGTATAGGGAGAAGAAAGTCACCTCAAAAATCTGAGAATGAATACAAACAGTAAACTCCCACTTCTAACATGCTATTTTGCTGATGAACACAGATCTAAAGCAGTACTTAGAATTTATAAGTGGGAAAGAAGCTATCAATCTTACTTCACCAGTATTTGGGGATAAGGACAGTTCCACACAATCCTCAACTCACTAATACCACAGTACTTCGGTAATTTTTATTTTTTTAAATCTTATAACATGAGTTTATGTGTGAATGCTTATTTGTTCAAAATATATTAGAATGACAACATACAAAGATAATAACAGAAGCTAACTCTCAGAGAACTACATGAGACAAAATACATCATCACACCTCTCAGAAATTGCATTTTCACTTGCTTTTCTGGGCTTAGATTTTTGTCATGTATTTAGGTCTAGAAATGTGAGATTGTAACCATAACAGGAAAACAATGAAAACAGCTGAAACTTGAAAGCACTATAGGATTAACTGTCAGCAAGAATGAAAACCTGAGTGTTTTATTTTTCCTTCATATATAATTTTGGGTTCAGAAATCAACTTGCATAATTTACTAGCACAATGATCATTAGGGATTTAAGGGGACTCTGCAGTGCAGTTGCACATTTGTCATGCATACATTTTGCTGTCAGCCTACAAGTACCTGTAACTGAAATAACACACAGCTACCTAAATGCCTTTGTGGACCTAAAAATAAACTCCTGGGAGCTAGTAAGCACTGACATGAAGGAAAACCCCAATTTTAGAGGAACCTTTTCCACTTTTCATACTAAACATACCCTAACCATATGCCTGTTAGGAAGACAGGTACTGCATATTCATCTCATGACTGCATTCACTGGGGACTTCCACCCAGGGTGGGATTCACCTTATTCTGCCTCCTAAAAGTTCAGGATCTTGTCAAGATGTGTTTATTATGAGAAGTATAGTTGCGTGGTGAGTAGTCAGAAACCATCCCTTACCCGAAACCACTGGGAACATGATCAAATTCAGCATAAAAGTTTCCAACTATTAAGTATTAGAGCTGCATTTGTATGAAGCCTGTGTCATTCCCAAAGTTTCATTATTGGTTTTACTTTCATTTTAGAACCAGCTCCTTCCCCTCCCATGGTGGTACTTGAGATGTATTCATAAAAGAAACAGTTTGATATGTCACATAAGGCTAATGAAAGCTCTCTCACATATGTGAGAATATCTGATAATGAATTAATTCTACATAAAAATATTTACTAAGAGTGAGTTAAGGTCACTGTCATACAAGTGGGATTTTGGCTACTTCTTTAAAAAAAAAAAACAAAAAAACCCCAACAAATTTAACCTGTTCCCTCTCCCCTCCCTTCCTCCCAACCCTTTAGAAAGTATTTAAGGTTACAGCATATATAGTCTAAGAAATCTTCATTATATCAAAACCCCAAATCATATACTAGGTAAAACTCAGAAGCAAAGTTAAAATAACAGGCCAGGGCAGATGAAGAAATTGTAATGGAAACGCAGAACTGTAAAAATTGGAGTCTTTTCATCTCGGAGGCAGAAATGATGAGTCTATAATATTTGTCATAGGCGGGAGGGGAGGGGGAGTTAAAGTACTTTGATACTAGCTAAATTTAGTGCCAGATTCAAAAGCCATGAAGATAATGCTGCTGCAATTGAAAGGATGAAAACTTCAGTTTCATACCCCACAATACTGATGTTCAATGTTACAGACAACTTAACTTTAAATATACTTTTATCCACATCATACCTTATTATTTCCTTGCCAGAGTTGTTCTCTCGTTAATTAAAAACATGCGGCTTTTCACTACAGCATGTAAAAAAATTATCAGTGATTAAAAAAATGGGCTTTAAAAATTGAATTCGCAAGATAATGGTTAGCTGAATAAAAGGACTATCCTGGTGACTCCAACTATAAAAGTAACTCTGCCTATGTAATTTCATATAAGGCTTACTATTACAATAATAAGACCAAATTGTAAAAATAAAACTTTAAAAAAAGTGAAAGATACTTAAATTTTAAGACAAACATTGGCAAACATGGCCTGGGAGAAATTCTGCATCAGGGCAATGTTTTAGTGTCTTTTGGGGGTTTAATAGAAATATTAGGGGTAGGGTTACAATAGACAGCAAGAGAAAGCCAGGATCTCCAGCTACAGCAGCCCCAGCAAGGGTCTGCCAAAACTTGGTGTGAGCTGCAAAAACTTTTTTCCAGCAGAAAAGTTGTGCTTACTGTTAAGGTAGAGAAGGAAAAGGTTAGATCGGCAGGTGCAGTGGGGCTGGGAAGCAGCTGCCCAGGCAAAGAGCAGGTTGCAAAGGGACCTGTCCTGGGAGAAAGTTTGCATGAGGGCCATGCCTCCAGGGCTCTGCAGATTTTGTAGGATTATTTTTAGAATGTGGGTTAAGGCAAAGAGAAAGCCTAGATTTTTCTGTGAGTGGGGCTATCAAGCGCCTGTCCACTTAGGTGTATACTTCCACTGCTTCTGAGCTGGGGGAAGATTTTCTTCACTTATTGAAGTGGGGGGGTGGCGGCATCTGAGTTTGTTTAAGGTCAGGTTGTTCTCATGTTTCAGCAGGTCAAGCTCATCTACATCAGCTGTATTCTCAGGATAGCCCAGTCATCACTATCTTGGTGAACTCGACCTCTTCCTCTGATGTCCTTTCATACCAGTGTTCAGCTGTCAACAAAAAAAGGCCACTGGCCATTTGACTTGAATATTCATCCATCTATTTTGCATTTTCAGCAGTTTAACTCACTGGTTTTGGTCATTTTGTTCTATAAATTTTGTCCTAGGAAAGAAATAAGAAAGGGGGTTAGGAAGCCTTATTAGTACTTTGCAGTTAAATTCTCATTTTACTTAAAGTGGCATCAATCTGGTAAGTTAAGTAAAATAGTGAAGTTACACAGTAATGGGTGAAAACTATTTCACGTCTCCTGAATCATAGCAAATGACAAGGTGTTTCCAACAGTTCTTAAATCAACTCTCCTCTGTCCTGAGAGGCATCATAATCTTTATCATTATCACACCACCTATTAATTGGTTCAGTACCATTAAGAAACGGCACTATTGGAAGACCTCCAGGCATTACAAACCTAAGAGCAATCATGCTTGTTACAGCCTGGCTCTTTCTGACACTGTGATTCCCTTTTTACCTCTTCCCCGGGGTTCACCTTGCTCTGAGCTGGATGCTACACAAGCACTTCCTTCAGGGTAACCATGGGAACCAAACTCAGAGCTTCATATGGGATGCGAAGGCTTGACCAATGTTTTTAACTTACAGTGATGCTTTGTTTTAAGGATCCAGGCCTATTAGTACAAAGGTTTTTACAGATTAGTGCTTTCCCTACCTGAAAAACACAGTGAAGGTCAGCTGTTGAAAATATTAATTCTGCATTTCAAGCAGAGATTTATAGTTCTGCACAGAAAACTGTCCTTTTCAGTGAATAACTGCAACAATAAGAAAATAAAACCATCTATCATGAACGCATGAATTCTTAGTAATCCCATGTGGTGGGTTGACCCTGGCTGGAGGCCAGGTGCCCAGCAAAGCCGTTCTATCACTCCTCCCCTCAGCTGGACAGCGGAGAGAATATATAACAAAGGGCTTGTGGGTCAAGATAAGGACAGGGAGAGATCACTCAACTAATTACCATCACGGGCAAAACAGACTCAACTTGGGGAAAATTAACTTAATTTATTGCCAATCAACCAGAGTAGGGTAATGAGAAATAAAATTAAACCTCAAAACACCTTCCCTCCATCCTTCCCTTCTTCCTCGGCACAGCTTCAATCCCGGATTCTCTACCTACACCACCCGCACAGGGGGATGGGGAATGGGGGTTGGGGTCAGTTCACCACACCTTGTCTCTGCCACTTCATTCCCTTCAGGGGCAGGACTCATCACACTCTTCCCCTGCTCCAGCGTGGGGTCCCTCCCACGGGAGACAGTTCTCCGTGAACTTCTCCAACGTGAGTCCTTCCCATGGGCTGCAGTCCTTCAGGCACAGACTGCTCCAGCGTGGGTCCCCCGCAGGGTCACAAGTCCTGCCAGAAAACCTGCTCCAGCGTGGGCTTCCCACGGGGTCACAGCCTCCTTCAGGCACCCACCTGCTCCGGCGTGGGGTCCTCCCCGGGCTGCAGGTGGATATCTGCTCCACCGTGGACCTCCCTGGGCTGCAGGGGGACAGCCTGCCTCACCGTGGTCTTCACCACAGGCTGCAGGGGAATCTCTGCTCCGGCGCCTGGAGCACCTCCTCCCCTCCATCTTCACTGACGTGGGGGTCTGCAGGGTTGTTTCTCTTACATGTTCTCACTCCTCTCTCCGGCTGCTGTTACTGTGACCGCTGCAACTTTTTTTCCTTCTTAAATATGTTATCACAGAGGCGCTACCACTATTGCTGATGGGCTGAGCCTTGGCCGGCAGCAGGTCCGTCTTAGAGCAGGCTGGTATTGGCTCTGTCGGACACAGGGGAAGCTTCCAGCAGCTTCTCACAGTAGCCACCCCTGTAAACCTCCCCGCTACCAAAACCCTGCCACACAAACCCAATACATCCCATGACCTATTTAAACAATGCATCCATGAAACTGGAAATCTTGAGTTCTCTTTCTGTGTAACTCACTGGCTGTTAATCTTGTTCAAGTCAGTCAAACCACCCGTGCCTCAGTCTCTGTGCATTAACTTACATCAAGTACCTAAATACTTGGTTGCGGAGCCATTTCATTCATTCAAGTTTGTTAAGCAGATTTCCCAGACAGAGGTAGTACAGAAAACCTTAATATTAAAAGTTATGATTGGTCATAGTGAGGTGGCATGGCCAAGACAACTTGAACGTAAAAAAACTAACCTACAAAACCTCCTGAGTCGACACAACTGAACTGGGAATCTAAGAAAAACATGGTATCATCTGAGATTTCTTCCATATTCTTTGCTTTGTTTGGACCATAAATATTCCAAGAACAGTTTCTTCCTCCATGTGAGCTTCTGTTGCTTGACTGGTAAAAATGTTGGATTTTTTTTTTCCATTTAAAAGGATTTCTGTTTATGTTCATTTTTTTGTGAAAGACTCACGACTACTGACTAGGCTGCATTTTAGTGACTGACCCACTCCTAACACAGTGATTTACCCTCCTCTTTGTTTGTACCTTCACCCTAACCCTCTCTCCACCTCCCATACCCTCTCCTCACTAATAAACACTTACTCTCAGATCTGCACACAAAGCAACTCAGTACATACTCCCAGTGATGCCCATACCGACTAAAGTGGTAGTCCAAAGCTCGGATGGGTGGAAATACACCTTTTTAACAATACACCAAGTGCACAGAAATTAATATTTTAACTGCAAGCGGTTTATGTTAATAGGAGCATAACAACTTATTTGCTCACCCTGCTTTCCCCTTCATACCGTACAAGTTTCTACTGTGTTCACCTTTAAGCCTCACAGCTGTCCTCTATTTGTTATCTGTATACAGTAATCCCAGATTTCTTTTTGGCTCAAACAATACTGCAGTACCACACTAGGATATACCAGTGAGTTTAATGGATCCCTGACTCTTCAAGTCTTCTGGCTGACTGGATACACAAAGCATTCACTCTGGAGTAAAAACAGTGTCTGTAATGATCCAATCTAAAGGAATCTTATTATTATTTTTACTCCCTAAGGCTCTAGTAATAGTCATCTGTCACTCTTTGAACAAGCTTTACATAGATGCTTTCACCAACACACAAGTAGAATATATGAAGTGAAGTCTGAGGGCCGTTAGGCAAATTTCAAGTTTACCTGCATGATTCTTTTCTGTTTTCCAATAAATGCTTAACTTAGAAAACATGATATGTAATGCAAACACCTTTACAGTAACATAAAGTATTCTCTTGCCATCACTACAAACCATAAATTTATTTGGAACTGTGCTAAAATCCTGCTTCTATTCTGTAAAAAAAAGTAAAGCAAAAATTTTTAAATAACATTATATCACTACATATTTATTGCATGGCTTTTTATAATTGTTGATGCTGTTACAATGTCAAGGCTAATTTCTTACAGGCCAGTAGCTGTCAAGCCTGTATTTACTTTGATTCTAATGCTGTCTTCTAATCAAGGAGCCAAGTCGAGGTTCTCAGGACAAAGTTAAGAAATCAGGCAGCAAGTATTTTCAATTAAATTGATGTGGTAAAAATACAAGCTCTGCAATGATGGCATTTACACTAGAGGAGGACCTATATTTGAGCCTGTTACCATCCAACAACTCACAGAGCATTTCAGAGATGAAGGGACTTTTATTTTCCTAAAACCCTGGGACTAAGTAAATAGAAGTAACACAAATATGAAATACTCTGTTTCTGAAAGCAGACATCATCTTATTTCTACCATATTTGTAAAGTGTTTGGCACATCATTGCTTTTTGGTTGAGTCTCTCTCCATCCCCAATCATTACCTACCCCAACACACACACACCCCAGAGCCAATCTTTACAAGCAGATATAGCTGATAAAACATTCTTCCCAGTGTTGGAATAAATATTACTAAAACCATAAGCACTACTGTAGAGTAAACAAACGTATGGGGTAACAAAGTGCCTAAAGAATTTGCTGTGGAGTCCTTAAAGGAAAGACTCTCCATTTCTTTGTGGAAACCTTTCCTGAATTCATCCTTGTATTACCTTTTCCAATATCCCAGATCTGTGTATAAAGCACAAACTACGCTTTTGAGAATACAAGGTAATAAATGAGATACCAGTAGACAGCCTCTTCTAGCACTGTAGAAGACAAAAAAAAAAAAAAACTTCCTAGAATCAGATCCCAAAAGCAGAATCCACCCTAGACCCCGACACCTGTGCCTACATTACAGAGACACACATTACTGGGTGATGTACCACAGCGTCCCATGCAGTCCTTGTCTCTGGCTAGATACTTCAACCAACGTAAAGACAAACCATGTCATATGCCTTGGGTTTTTCTCCAGAAGAAAACCAAGCAGGCAAGAAGCCATACTGCTTTTCTGCACATCCTCCAGTGTAGATGCCAGGGGTGCATACCTGTCTGCAGGCAGAACTGGCCAGGGGTAGCTCTCAGGAAGCAGTACCAACACACACACCCTGTAATGACAGAGCATCAAGGTCATGAAAGCTGTTTGATTTCTTTATGTATTATTATTCAATACTGTTATTATTCCAATACTGCTACCAACCTTTTCTCCTGGTCAGACACCTATCTTTTGTTTTGTATTTTTTTGATTCATACAGACCTGATCAAATATTTTTCTTTCCAGAGATGAGTTCTCAGAGCATCTTTTCTACAGATCCTATACACCGAGTCTGGACATCCAAGGACAGGTTCTCACAACCTTTGGGTCCAAAGCAGCTCATGAGAACTACAGATCATGCAAGTATGAACTACATAATAAGTCTCTGCAGAAAATACAGCCAGGTTCCCTTGGATTATTTTTTTTCCATGCCCACCAGTGAAGAAAATAGACATTTGACTGCAACAGATCTGATGTGTTCTCTCTGTGCTTTTCTTTCTTTTTCTGTCACAGAACTACTTATATTCCACACGTTTCTTCTGTTCACAGCAATTCACCTCCAAGCAAAGCACAGGAAGACCCAGGAGAACAGTTTACAGACCGAAGCAAGGTCAGCAACAAAAGATTTGATCGCAAAGCTGTGCTTTTAGGGAATAACATTTATCCCATTTGTCTTTTGTTTATTACCATCATTTAAGCCATTCTGTTATGCGAGCTGTTCTCCAAAGGAACCATTTTCCTCCACACAGGCTTGCATATTCAACTTCTGCCACTCTCATCGTACTGGCGCATTCTCTTTCATGAGTTAGGTGCCCTCACCTGTTATCATCAGCAGCTTCAAATCACTCCCCTGTGAAAACTACAGTTTTATTATATATAGGTTCTAAATTTATTAGCTCATCATTATGAATGTCACTCAAAAAGAATGTTTCTAAAATAAGAGAGGTAAAAACAATACGAATGCACGAAAAACAGCCCAGCTATCACTTAATTGTTGTGATAAAAAATTGATTTAAAATGGCAATAAAATTGTTTTTTACTGTCTTATCTATAACATTCGAGTTGCATTCTAAGATTCCTCCACTGTTACAGATTCACATAACAGTGCATACAGACATTCAAATCTGGCCCATATACAAAATTTGAACATCAAAATATGCATGCTTAGTTGCACAAAACGAGTCATGCCAACATACACACTGCTAATTGTTGGCTCGATTTGATGAAAAATGAGCTGGCATCAGGACATTAGAACCTCAAGCAACAGAGGAGCTTACTCACTCCCACATAATGTCCATGTTATAAATACCAGATATGTTACGGAGGAAGGGGATCACTGGGGTTTTTTTCTTCCCTATATCAGACAACTAAAAAGTCCTATAACTGTCACCAAAAAAAAAATAAAATCAAAAAACTCCACAGAAAACCGAAAGCTCTTTCCTTATTTGAACATACTGGGATTTTTTTTCTAAAAGATGATGCACAGCAATAATACTTGCATGGGTTTTGTCCCAGGAATCAGAAGGGAGCCAAAATGTTCACCCAAGGATCAGAATCACAGGCATACTGTGAATCATATCTCTTATAACATTCTGTGGTGATGCAAACCCAGTCTCATCTTCAGAAATGATTTACACTAAATCCTCATGTTCATGTCTATTTCCATTTATTTTCATAGTAACATATGCAAGCTACTATACAGATAGTACATGCAAAGTAGCCATTTGCCACGGAATTAGTCTGGAAGTATGTGAAAAACAAAGTGAGTATTTGTAGATGAATTATGTATTTAAAATCAATACAATTCATTAATTTTTTCACAGGCTTGATAATTCCTTTCACCTATGTCAAGTGTGTGATGATCAACAGGCTTTCCTCAGATTTTGCATTTCAACCCCTGATTTAGCTAAAATATTTGTAAAACTTCATTTAATAACCCAGCTTTCAGTTGCCTTCATAACTGGTATATAAGGATTAGATTTTAAAAGACCTCTACTGCTATTTTTGACAAAGTCATTCAGCACTTAAATGCCAAAGTTTATTTTGAGTGTCTGATATTTAGAATGTCCCCCAAAATAGGGGAGAACTTTTGAAATCTGGCATGTATGACAGCATATTAATAACACTTCAGGTATATTTGTTCCAAACACTATTAAATACCAGACGTATTTTTGTTCTTAAGGATACCCAGCACTGACAACACAGAGAATGAATGCTGAGTTTCTAAATTTAATACACAATTCAGTCACCGGTCCAGTGTCATAGCATACCTCTTTCAACAAATGGAACAAAAGTATTCACTCACTTCCTTCCAAACCTATAAAGACACAAAGTAAAAGAAGTGTTACAAATTAATCCATCTAAATGTTTGTTTCTGCCAGGCTAGATTTGCAAGTACAAGTAGTATTATGTGTTTGTTTGGGTTTTGGTTGGTTGGGTTTCGTTTGGTTGGGTTTTTTAAGTTAGGTAGCATATTTGGAAGGGGCAGACAAGCTTTTGGACTCATGAGCTCTCCAAGTCTGAAACAGAAGCAGCAAAGTCCAAAACCAAATACAATTTGAGCATAATTCCTCTTAGTTTCACCTGAGTCACAGTTAAAGCACCTTAGAGAAAAGCAAGTTGGACGCAGTGGGTAAGAGGAATGTTAACACAGAAAGGTCATGCCATGGTCAGTTAACTCCTAAAAGGCATACTCCATGGACACACAAAAGGCAGTACATGAAGAAGATTATACTGTGGCACAAAATTTAGGGTCCAGCAGAATCATGAATTTCAGGTCACAGGCTTGGTTTTCCATGTTGTTCAGCCTTTGAGGATCAAGAGCAAGAGACCACAGATCTGCTCTGTGAAACATTCTCCCTTTGGTAACTGTTCCTGTTCTTTTCTGATTGCTTGTGAGGGTTTACTCTGGTGCAAAATTGTTGTTCAGATCCATCTACATTTTTTTAAATGATGAAAAACACCATAATTCTAGGACCAGCAAACGTTAGATTCAGTGACTGATTCAGAGTATCCTCAAGAAGACACTTTCCAATGTTGGTCTAACAGCTGTAATGTTCGTCACTTCTCTTTAAGGTTGTAAAGTATATTTCCAAAAATCCTAATTTTCTGCTTGATTTACATGAAAAAAGCTTTGGCATTTATGAAAAATAGATTTTTTTATTATTATTATGGAGCTGTTCTAAATGCCCTTTTAAGAGCAAAGACCTTGCCCAGATAATCAAAACCAGTTATATAACTGCTACTGAAAAGACAAGAGCTAAATTTTATCACTATGTTTTACATCCACAGCTAGAGAGTTTTGTGGTATATGGCATATGTTCTTTGCTTCTTATTAACACTAAAATTAGCCAGAACAATTTGCAAATCAGCAGGAAATGCCACCATGTCTTCCAACAGGACAGATAGACTCACTCTTCCCATTCTCCAGAAACAAAGGAGAGGGAAGGGGAATTTGGACTCCATGGACAGCTTCACAAAAGAAAAGAGCAGAGGGAAATGGCAAGCCTTGATTATAGAAAGGAAAGGGAGAAAAGATGAAAAAATAGATAAAAAGAGTAGAAAAGACAGAAATATTTCCAAACTCAGTGCTCCATTCACCTTCCTCTCAGAGGGATTTGTACCTCACTTAAATTAGAACCTTGGTAGCTAGACTCATATCAAACATCCCAAAAGTTCAACTTGGTAAAGATTTATGGTGCCACATCCATCTCTATAACAAACAAATCTTGCCCAAGCTGTGTGTTTAGCTCATGTACTGCATAATATTTTTAATTTCCATGTAACAGCAATCTCTTTGCTCTATCCCTTCTTGCACTGACCAGTAAATTTCACAGCAAGGAAAAATACATTTGCAATACAGATTGGAATTATGCCACTATAATCCTTTAACACACCAGGAGATGTGGGAAGTTTTAGACCTAAAGAAGTCAAAGAAAATTAACAGAAAAGAAGCAGTAATTCTAAAGGAAAATACCACTGGTCAGCATAAGACTTCATTCATTTGCTAGTTTTGAACTTTTCACTGCTTACCAAACAGAAACGTGGCATTTTGTTTTCCAAAGAAGAAAATATATTTGTACGAAAATTAAACTGCAGCCTTTTAGCAGATGTCGTGTTAGTTTGATATACCCTGGTCGTAAAGACAACAAAATAAATGATTGTGTATAAACAGTCCTCACACTGCTAAGAGTCTGCAGAAAAATGTGCATACACAAAATGATTCAGCACATTTGTTGCCAGGTTTTTAAATGGTTTTACATAATTTAATGAAATTTAAATACAGTAAAAGGGCAAAGCTTTGATGCCCAAACTCTTGTTTCAATATTGCCTTTTTCATGAAGTAAGCAGAAAACCCCAAAAGAGAGCAGCTTTAATTAGCTTTATTCTAATCAGATCTAGAAATTAGACAAATAGATGGCTCAGAATGTATCTACTTTGTTTAGAATAAAAAATAATTCCTGAGAGAGCTTGAGATTGCAGCATTTCCTGTAACATAAATAGTAAAGTCTGTGTGGGAGGAGGCCTTGTATCAAAATAATTTGGTAAACATTACCATAACAGAGATGTTTAGGGTTTTAGATTTTTCTCACATCCCATATCTTTTTTTTTCTTCACATTTGAGCAAGTCAAGTAATGCAGATCTCCTATCAAACAGTGCCAAACAAATTTGGTTCCCTTGAAAAACACTATTTGCATAAGCCCATTTATGCAGTTGAGCTTCTCTCCCCAAGTAGCTCTTCAGCTCCGTGCTGTGTTGCTTTTTTAATGGGAAACCTGAACAATGTTAAGCAAACCTGGGGCAGGAAAACACATTTTTACATCCAATTTAAAGCCCTAAGTAGCATACGGCTTTAATTCTGGTTCAGAGTTACCTGAAAGTAGTAAATGGCTCCATGTTTACTCCTATTTTAGGAACAGAAGTGACAACTCTTCCAATCTCAGTACAAGGAAAAGACATGGACAACTTTGGAAAGTTTCTCAGTATAAACTGCCCACCACTTGAAGGTGTATGTTCCTGGCTTCATTTCCATAATACATTCCGTATTCAGGTGCACCTGCAGCCCAGCAAACATTTTGAAGCATACATCCGCAGTGTCTCTCCGTGGAACTAACACAGGCTGAAACCGTTCGCCATGTTAACACGGCTGTAGCTGCTACAAAAGTTAAGCGGCTGAGGAATGCACAGAAGCAGGGAGTGTAGCGTGCCAGGGGGGCTTTAGCCTAGATTTCACATTATTGCAACAATTCAACTCACTTTAATTGCATTAGATTTATCAGCATCAGTTTTCGCTAATGAACTTAGGTCCTTCCTTTCCTAAGCTTTTCAAGGTACCACACGGCTCTGCTCCTACCTTAGTCACTAAACTCTTCAAGGTCATAGATTAACTATATAGCGGTTTTTGCAGAATTTTTACAGTGCTTTTAATATTTTTTCTGTACACTGTCAATGATTAACAAGACTTATCATACAAGGCTTGATCCAGAAAAGCACTTAAACACATGCACAACTTTGATTTCTTGAGCTGACCATTTAATCTGACAAGACCACGCACATGCTTGAAGTTAAAAGCATGTTCCATTGCTTTGCTATTTGTAAGTGAGAATGTTTACCACTATGCAAGGAGAAACACAACCCAGTAAAACATATCCCTGCTTTGGGTAAAAAAATAATGTTCTCAGATTTAATCCTTGGAGTATGCATGAATTTACTTACAATTTTAACATTTTCCCTGAAGATGTTCTTCAAGACAGGTCTTATTCTCAACTGCACTGGGAAAAATCAAGTCAAAGATTTCTTCAGGCAGCTCTTCATAGTCATTTATTTATATTTAAGTATACAGGACCCAGCAGATTCACTTAAATCAAATGTCCTCTCTATTATTCTAAAATGTACTAACCTCATTCTTCTGCCTCTCAATTTCAGCAGCAATTTTGTTCCACGTCTCATTATGTTAATAAAGGGGAAAACCTGATTAACCTAGAAGAATTTAGACTTATCAATCACCTCAGCTCAAAGTAAATTGGTATTGCAGTGAAAATGCTTGAAAAACTCTACCACATCAGAGGCTTACCAAAAACAACACTTAGACAGAAGACTAGATCTTGACAACAGAAGTAAAATACAGGTAGTTTACAAAGCATCTGACCATTAAACTATTTCTCTGCTTGTTACATTACTAAACCCAAACTCTTCTTCTGAAAAAGCTACTCATACAAGGGTTTTTATGCAAAGGACACTACATAAACAGCCAACCAATTCTTTTCAGTAAAGATTGGTATTTATTAGTAAGGCCTCTTTATGAAATTCTAGAGATTAGACAGATAACCTGTGCCTGCAATTCAAAAAACTCTCAAAGACCCCAGAATTGATATTACAGGCTAGAACAGAACATTGGAAAACGCCGTAAAAGAAACAGGAAAGTGATAATGACTTCCCGATGAAGTGCTTGGCAGCCTGTCCAACTATGACAAGCACCAAATACCACACAATTTCACAGATGACTAGCAACCGGATTGGTAACTTGAATCTCCACGTAAACAGATAATTTTGAAATATCTGCAAACAATCTGACATCTGGGAATGTTTTTGCCCATCTCCTTTCTTCATCACAGTCATGCATTACAGGTCCTGGCCAATAAAGGAAATATTATTTTAATAATCTTATTACAGTGAAAAAATTGCAGTTCTAAACTGGACAGTGTCAACTCAACAAGACAAAAAGTGTCTGTAACATTTGTGCGCTCTGTAGGAATAGCCAACTAAGTTCTCAAGCCACTATCTCAGTCAAGTCATAAATAGCGTTAGTAAGTGGTGATGTAAGCTGCATTCTGTATGACTGTACCAGTGTGTCATAGCCCTATTCTGTAAACACTCATCTTTTGCAATGAACAGTTCACTCAGTTCTCTGCACTATTCCTTCTGTCGCCACTGTACTGACTATGATAACAAAACCAAAAAAACATACCGAATGAGACCAACAGGTGATTTCACTGAGGTCACTGTAAACTTTGACTGAAGAACTCTCTGTTCACCACATTTCCTTCCTTATCCCACTAATAGGATACTTTCATGGAAGATACTTGACAACAGTTTGTACTTTCAGCTGGTGCAAATAGATTCAAACAGAGAGGAACTTGACATGGTGTAAAGCTGGAAGAAACTAGGCTAATTTGAAAAGCAAAGCTGCTTATACCCTTCTGCAGATGTCTTTATGCTTGCCAGCTTTAGAGAAAACATGAGCAGGGGTTAGATACAGAGCTCCAGGAGTTTCATCCAGTCACTGTTGGCTCTGGGAAGAACGTGCCAACACCAGGCAGCACCAGCCCCTGCACGTGCCCCTCGCCCTCACGCTGCCCACAACATGAGGACAGAGAACTAAGGGAGGAGGCAGGAGACTGAGGGCAGTAGCCAAGCTTCCACAGAAATAAAATATATCCAGTTTCACTCCTCATACCTAGCTGCACTCTCTAAAAAATTGACCGAACTGTGAGTGTTGCCGGCATGTCTTGCTTTTTAAAGATTAAAAAAAAAAAAAAATTTGCTCAGGATGTTTTAAGATTATTATTGTTGTTTTCTCCATTCCCCTGCCTGCCAAACTTCACCTTTTGTGAGACAGTATGCACCCAGAGAAATTACAAGGAATCCATTTTTTTGCTTTTGGGTTTTCCATCTAAAGTATATAAAAGCCCCATGAAAAAAAACCCCACGTTATCACTTTGTCTCTCTAACATACAGCTTTTAAAGTGATTACAGAGACAGAGAAAAATCTATGAAAAAAAAAGATATAGAAAATTGTATACTTTGATGTAAAAACAGAAAATACTCAACTGTATACTTTTAAGTCATTGTACTTTAAAAGAGTCATTCTAATTACCTGGTTTTGGGGAATTGTGCCAATGCTAGCTGGAAAAAACACTCTTATCTAGCCATCAGCTACAAAATAGAAAAACAAATTGCAAGAATTATTGAGCTTTTGGATTTTGGAATGATTGAGACCCAGTTAAAGAAACATATGCTACTTTGATTACATAGCAGCCTCTACTCAGTGTACTCAAATAAGAATATACTAAAAAAAAAAGACTTCAAACAACATACTGAAAAATTAAATACAGTGTCCCTGTATCCTGTCTGGTAAGGCTGCTATACCCCATGTTATGGTTCATGAAAGTTTCATGCTTTCTTGTGTCATCTACAGAAAAAAAGATGATACCCAGTACATCATAAAGATGGAGCAGCATGGAAAAATGATAGCAGATCCATTTGTAAAGCCTTCAGTGCATAGTTAGCTTATCTAAGTATTTTTAACAAACGTGAACCATCACAGTAAGCTTATCAGTTTTTCAGCACTTCACATCATACAATTGGGGTGTTTTTGATCTGATCAGAGGAGCCTTAAAGCCCAATTAATTCACTTTATGGCCAAGCCACCGCTTCACCGTCACCATTTGAATTCCTTGGATCCAGGCCAGACTGCTTGGCTGGAAGGAGCATTAACCAACAGACAGTCTTGAAACTGGAAGGGGTATAAGGTTTTGCTATGCCTAACTTAGAAAACCCGCTCTCTAGCAGATCCACAAAGCTCCTTTTAGTATCATTCCATGCATGCAGAGCAATTATGTTAATTCTGTGAATTAGTCAGTATGGGTAAGACTGTGGCCAAGCTCCAGTTTCCCAGTCCTTTCCCCATTATAAGCTGTTAGAAACTCCAGAAAAAGACTCAACAACTCTTGGTAAAATTTGTTCCTATTTGGATTCAATCCAAGCCAATCTACATAATTCCATTAAAGCACAGCAAACAAGGCTAGGCATTAATGCATAACTGAAGTAGGCTTTATGCTGTCAACATGGATCAGATTCATACTGGCTCCATTCCAGAATTATGCTTTTAAATGCTTATTTAGTAACAAATTACATAGAAGATAAACAAGCAATTAACCAATCTCCCAAGAAGCTAACAATCAAAATACTCTGAAGAATTAAACATACTAGATTGTTGCCTTCCTCTATCACTTGGTTTCACAGTACCTATGGTATGTGACTTTCAGCCAGAGCAAGGTCATAGTTAATTGACATAAGTGCATGCCACCATTTCTTAATATTTAAATTTTATGTTTTAAGTACACAGCAATATGCTGAAAGTAAGATGGCATGCAGATCAAGGAATGAAAACTTACAGATTCCATATGTACGCTGTTGTTTTCAGAGTGCTCAGAAGGTAGGTCCACAAACATGCTGTTCACAAGTCTGAACGCATATCCAAACTGTGTGGATTTACAACTGTGTGATACGAGCAACTTCCAGTGTTACTACCTGCATCTGTCACCTTCATGCTCATACTAGTTTTCATTATTTCAACATTATTACAAGGCCAAACCCCAATTGCTTTATTCATATAGTTATGTTAAAATCAAATAAGAGATGAGGTAGCTCTGAGTTCAGTCACATCTCTGCACATTGTAAATTTTCATTAGATCAGACAGATAGGTTGGAGCCTAGTTTCTTGTTTCCACTGAAGTTTAGGAATGAAATAGGCAGAGTTTAAGACAGTCACTTCTTAGTATGCTCAGGAACAGGGCTTTATAAACCCAAGGTCATTGGGAAAATCTGAAGCAATTGTTCAAAGTCCTTACTTTGCAGGCTTTTAAGATTAGCAAGAATCCAGGTAGGAAAGGTAATGACAGACAAGAGTCAGAATAAGAGACATAATTCTGTCTCTACGCCCACATAAGAAAGATTTCATGACATTGGGCTCAGCTGTTTCAGGTTAAGATTAACAAGTAACTGCCCTAGTCAGAAAATACATTTGTCATATGGTGTCCAGGAGGTGATGCATTATACATCTCTGACTTTTCCTTACAAAGGATCAGCTAGCTTAGCCTATATCTGTTCAATGCATTTTTGTTCATCTACCTCCTTCTACTGAACTTCTCACCTCCTCCTTTCCACAGCTGTGCCATGAATGAACATAATCCTTTTCAAAAATCCCTCATGTATCACTTCCAGATGTGAGCTTGTCTTCTCCTCCTGTTTCAAAGTTATATGGCATTGAGCTATCTGAATTATTCTGATACATCTTTACTTGCCTCTTTGATCAAGCTGTTGTTCACAGATGCATGCTATCATAGCTCTCAATTGTCAATTTATCACCAAATTTCTACAGCTCTACTTATTTTTTAAAAAAAACAATGACTGGTTACCCATGTCCTTTGTTACATTAACATGACATTGTTTCCATTCCTCCTATGCAATGTATGTGCATAATTATTAGTTATAGTTATTGAGGGTGCTGTTACTGAACTACAACTATAGGTATTGGTATGAATTGTGCACTGTTTATGGGCAGAACCCTATTCAAGGGGTGTCCAACCAGCCAAGTGAGCAAATGCCACTGTCAGAGCATAACCAAGACTTACATTCACCTGTGGCAGTTCCTCTCATTCTGCCCTGACAAGGCACACCCCTCCAAGCATATTTTCTTCCCACTTTACTTTTCATGCTATTCCACCTTCTGAAAAAAAACACCGATGGAGAACACCAGGGTTGAAAAACAGCATGCAGTCTCAAACCACTAAGGAAATGAATTTAACTTTGTTTCAATTTAATGTTGCATATACTTAATTTGGGAGGGGAAGAGCTTACTACAGGGCTAGAATAATAATAGTCAGAACGAGACATAGAAAGTAACAGATGGCTCTTACAATCAGGCTTCACTTTAAACACTTCAGTTTTGCATTCTTATACTGGAGAACCTTCGGTGAAAAGATTCGAAACAGCTTCGAGCACAGAGAAAGTGACCGGATTTGCAGGACTTGAGGAAAGAAAAGAAGGTCAACATATGGACGTAAATATGTATACCACTGTAGTAGAAATGTGAAATTCCTAAAAAAACCTTGATCCTGGAAGTAAGTGGTTCAGTACTGCTCCTACCTGTAACTATCGTACCTTGATACAGTGTTCCCAGCAGCTTCTTTCAAGTTAAGTTCTCTGTCCATCCACCAGCTACTCATCCAGTGTCTGGTCTTTGGAGGCTCCCTGAGGTACCTTGACAGAGTCCTGTCTGGAATACCTGGAAAAAACATCACCCCACATTGAACAAAGGAAACAGAATTTGGAAAGGACAGAGGCACCAGCCCATCCTCTAGTTTTCACACAAAAATCTTCCTTTCAGCTCTCATCAGACATTGCAAGTGATTGAGACCAGCATCAGCAGTGGACCCAAACCTCCCATCCAAAGACACCGAAAACCGCCACACTGCAGATAAACAGCTGTCACTCTGCCAGTCTCTCACATATTTGTCACTCAGTAGCTAAATCTGATACTGGACAAAATTTGCTGGTAGGCAATTAAGTTCAGCAGGTTTGGAGATGACCAAAGTGACTGGTTTTTGTACTCAGCACAGATGTACATCAGAGACAATGTATACACACACTTGCTTGGGACCACCTTCCAGGATGGCTTCCTCCACAGAGATGGTCTAAGAGCTCCAGTCCTGAAAATGATTACCAGGAAGGTGGAACCACAAGGAGAGTCTGGATGCAGCACTGTTTCTTTGGGGCTTCCCTTTTGGTGCTCCACATAGTTTCCTCCAAGTCAGCTGTCGGATCTCTCTCCTTGTCCAACAGCCACTCTGGATGGAGAAATTTGCCTGTTTTATTTTCTTGAGGCTCTGAACCAAGGTGACCTCATCTTCCTGCCTAAATCTCTCAGTTCAGACAGAGGCAACCTGTTGTAGGGACAAGTAAGCCCCACTGCCTGCCTTCTGACCCACACGTCTCCCCGTGTCCTGAGGAGGAACCTCACCCCACACACTTTCAGACATATGCACCAACCCCAGGGTGGGTCCATATTCACTTCTAGGTGCTTCGTGCCACGTAACTAGAAATGAGTGATCTTTGTCAAGTAGCCTCAAAGCTCTATTCATAAAGCAGGAATGCAGACTGCCATCGTAATAAAGTGCTGGGATGGGGGCGACCAGGCAGGGAAAACAGTACACCTTAGCCCTACGTGTTGGAACAAGGGCATCCTGCTCTGTGCAAGCTTGCTAGGAACAAGTGCTGACCAGCATGATCTGTTTGAGTTGCCAAGTTTGACAGCAAATATAGGCTCTTGGGAAGCATGCTGAAGGCTGCCAGGTGACACCTTTGGGCTCTCTCAGGGAAAGCTTTCTGCTAAATAGTGCTGGTATAAAATAACAGAAATCCTGCAGCACATTAAGCAGTAGTGGACAGGTCACAACAAGCCCATGGTATAAAACTCAGAAGCAGGGCAAGTGCTGAAGGGCCTTGTAAAGGTGTCGTGAAAGGCTATGATATAGGTGTTGGGTCTGACCACATCTGAAGCAGTTGGCAGAGCAAGTATTGCACACATTGTCCATTTTTGTTACTGTTTTTGCATTGACCTATTCTTTCCTGTCTGCAAAATCCTTAGAAAGCAAAGAGTAGCACTATGAATACACTACAGTTATTAGGAATATTCCAGCTATTCAGCTTATATACTAAATGACTGAGGTACAAAGGTGCATCACTCAGGTGGGATACAGACAGCTATGTTTTCATCTCCCTGTTCAGCCACAGACTTCACACATGCCCTACGACAACACAATCATTCTGGAAAGTGGGACTACATCCATCTGCAAAGTCAGAATAGTAATACTTCTGCGGGGGTACTACATGCATAATGGTCTGATGTATATGCAGAACAACTTAAGCTCTGCTATAATGAGGTCATACCTTAAAGTAAATAGGAAGGCAGTGACTGTATATGTTCATACACATCCAAGTGAATGACAGCACAATTTGTTCAGCAGCTCTACGGCAGTGTCATTTGCCCATGTTTTCCTCACATACATCTTTGCCCTGTATTATCCTCTGACAAGCATGCAGCTGAACAAACAGCCTAGGTGCAGCAAATGCAAGAGAACATCTCCGAGAAGCTGAAGGGCTACAACACAGCAACACCATGGCAGTCATTCAAAGATCTGCTACACTCACTCTTCTGCATTTCTTCTGCCAAGTAGCAGCAGGAGCACAATTAAACAAATCTTTGGATGTGTCCTTGTCATGGCCACTTGGAGCCAACACACATAAAGCATTATTATTCTCTCCCTACTAAGTATTACTGAGCTTTCTACAAAAACAACGCACCATGCCTGCATATCAGAATTCAATGGGTTAACATAGACAATAACAAACAATGAAAACTTTGAAACTTTACAACTGTATGAACGTTTTCCACATGCTAATGTTGGCCTCAGCAGCAGTAAGGGAGCAATTTTTCCATGGTAATGAACTGTTCCTCTGATACAAAGCACAAAGCACTCTCCTTCAAAATCAGGCACGTAAGTCCTCTCTTCATCTCACTACTCTTTTCCTCACTGTTGTCTATCACTGAATAACTAAAAAATTCTGAATTTAGGACAAAATTATTTTGTATCACTTACTTTGTAACCCAGCACAGCACCACAGTGCCTTATGCAAATCTGTTCCCCTCCTCTTATTAAGTAAAGCAGCACAGAACACTTGGCCAAGTTGCAGTATATGAAAGTGAGACCCCCTGAATGTACCTACAAGAAGTAGTGCCACACCAGCTTCCCACGTTCAGAACGGAAGACAGATAAGGGCATGCTGGCTGCAGGAAAGCACAGTTCACAACAATCATCAGCAAATCCTTGACTATACATAGGGCTTGAATTACCATGTTGCAGAGGAATCGTTTCTGTAAACAGGTGTTCTGACATCAGTCTAACTTACTAACAGGGGGCTGTTCCTGTCATTACCAAGTACAAAACAGGATAATACAATCTATGTTTGCAGAACAGTTTCAAAGATGAAAAGCCTGCTCTTGTATCCTTGCTGTTGTATATCATTAGATTCTGCAAGACAGTGGTCATATTTCTACAGCTCCCAAATTGGAGTGATAGAAATTTTTCAAAAATATGTCAAAATATTTTTTCTTAATGTTTCTTCGTGCATCTGTTTGGCCATCTTTCAAACAGCTCTACCACATTACACTGTACAAACAGAACTAAGATATGGACCCAATCCTGCAACTCTTTCTTGCTTTTATAATTCCTCAAATTACCTCACTACAGAAACAGAATCTCTCCTGCTCCCGACCACATCTGTTCTCCAAGATTCCCCATGCTGCTCATGTCCTCATACATTGTCCCAGTTATTGCTCACTCCTGTTGTTCCTTAGGTGTCCTTCTAATAGGAAAAAATACATATTTACATAAGAAACACATGTAAATGAGCAAGTATATATATGTTAATATTTGTACCAAATTCTGTGCACAGTCTTACCAATATCAAGAACTGAATCCTTGCAGCTGACTGCATTTCATCTTAAATACCTTCAGTATATTACCTGTAAATTATCCTGATACTTAAATCTCCTCTAAGGACAAAGGAATGCATTTTGATTCTGTGTTTAGTTTCACAGGAGAGAAATACTCAATATGTTAGGCCCTCTTCCTGTTAGCAGTTACCACCACTCTGTGTTGTGAGAGCATAGCTAGCTTTAAAAGGGCTTTTGCCACAACAATCGTGTGAAACTGCCTTTTGCTGATAAGGGAAGGGACTGAATACATTGCACAGACAGAGTTAACTGTTACACACAACTTCACCCACATAATTTATACCCACTTATTTTGGACTTTGCCTTTTCAAAAAATCACAAAAAATTATTTCTAAAGTTTTAGGTACTACTTTCACCAAAACAGCAATCCTACAAAAATAAGTTTGTGTGTGGATGGCTTGAGTAAAACCAGTAGAAAGAAATATCGTATAAAACCAGTATAAAACCAACAGAAGAAAAGCATTTTGTAGGAAAGAAATATCAGTTGGTCACAGGACATGGGAACAGAGATGTGTATTCATCTGGTTTTTGCCAACTGCATACACAACTTTCTATAAAATTATTGTGTCTTTGCACACAAATGAGTATGTATATGGAAATGACACTGTTTCTTAAACATCTGAACTTTACATTCAGATACCCATTTGCATATTTAGAGGTCACACCACATGAGCTTGGCCAAGCAACAATATTGCTCTAGCTTGTCTTTTACTACCTTTGAACTGGCAAACAGTCTTTCACCTTCTACTAATTTACTGTAGCAAGTATTTTCCCTCTCCTGCTCTACTACACTCAGAAGTTGCTCTCAGTTGCTAACAACTTTTTTTTTTTTTTTCATTAGTAATAAAATAAGTTTTTTATACTTGGAAATCCACCGTATTTCCAAACAACATATTTCTAAAACATACAGTGTACACACAGTAAAAAGAAACAAATAATGCTGATGAATACTTCTTGAATTCCAGAACGTTAAAATGAGATTTAATGCAGTGTCACTCCATTATAAGAGAACATAGAAGAAAATAAATCATGACAGCCTTTTAAAATATTTAAATGTATGTTTTGTATTGCATGTTCAAACCTTACTGGTTTTCATAATCTATGGATTATCAGAACTGCTAGGGATCTGCAGAGAACAAGCTCAAGTGGCAGGCCAGTTTCTTTGGAAAGGCTCTTTCTTCGGCACACAAGTAAAAAAGCTGCTGTTGCTGATAAGAGGTAGCCTGATCTATCAAACCTCCTAACAAGCAGAGCCAAGCCTTTCCCTTCCTCCTCTCATCCAGCAGTTTAAAATCCTTTGATCTCGAAGTTGAGAAGTCATTTACTACTTTTTCCAGGCAGCCTATTTCTCCCCCCACTCTTTCCTAAGCCATAAGTGAAGTGGTGCCTATGGCCAACTACTGCCCCACAGGTTGACCAGTGAGGCTGAAATCAGGGACCCCAGCCACCTTCTGAAGCTCTCCTGCTCCCAACCCCATCTGCTCTCCTGGAGTCCCCATGCTGCTCATGTCCTCACGTGTTGCCCCAGTTCTTACTCACTCCTCTTGCTTCTTAGGTGTCACTACCTCCTTTCCCCTTCTTCATCACCTCGACTCCCAAGCTCCAAGACCTCAATTTTACAGGTGATTTCTGAGGATGTGAGGAGGCGACAGTGGGATATTCTTATCTCCATTCCCTCTATCACACTCCCTCCCTTATCTCGTGCCTGGCTGATGGGAATGTTCTTCTGCAGATTCCCCTGCACTAGTACCTCACCTGCTGACAGGAAAACATGAGTTTGAGTACAGGTTTCAGTATGAGTGAGGTCAGTGTTTAATAGGGATATTTTTTCTAGTTTTAGTGACACTGCCAATGTCAAAAATTTAAGAAGTGACAAAGGCCTGCTGGTTTTGAGACAAGTTTTCATTCCCTTCACACACACACACACACTTTTGCCTCTTTTCATAGGCTGAAAAAAGTTTTTGAAATAGGCTTTTGTGGGTAATGGGAGAAAGTATCTATTGACTCTACTGCAACTACCAAAAAAGTTTATATATACATGGACCGATAAAAATCAACACCACTGCAATTAGCAAAAGAAATGTAGACGCTCCTTATGGCAATAAAAAGTTAGCTATTTGGATATCATTATAATTAACATCAAGTGAAACCACCCTGCTGGGACTATAGTTAAAGAAATACTACCTACTCAGCACCTTTCATCCTGAGAAATGCCAACTCGTTAATACTATCAACAGAAACTAAAATATAATGCCAAGACTGTAACACTCACTACTGTTAGATGACGCTCTATGGAAAGAAAGAGGATCAAATATTTAACAATACATGGAAACTTCATTGCTGTGCTTGAGGTAAAGAATAATTCAGTAAAGAATAACCTAGCAAAACAGCACCATAACTCCTCGCACTGGAAATTAAGTAAGATACAAGGACTGGCACCTTATTTCCAGCAAGTTTTCAATAGACTCTGAAATGCTTTGAAATACTACAAATACAGTTTTCCTGACTGAAAATGAAGCCTTCTGAACTTCTTACCATCTCATCCCTCATCACTATGAAAAGGAACCAGGTGTTTCAGATGTGATTGCTCAAAGATAGCTGCCTGTATCTATATTTAGAACTGTGAAAATCAAATGGTCTAAATCCCATCAAAAGTGGTTTGTTTTTTAATCCAGTAATCTAACAACTGGGACAAAATTGTCTTTCAATTTAGAACTCTAAATATGAAGACCTGGTTCTCAGAATTATTAAAAATATACAACTGTCACTGAAGTAAAAACCCAGTTTACAAGGTCACAGGGTGGGGGGCAGTGTGTCCCATTATAGTAAGTTATAAAACTTGGCTTCCTCTCACTTCAGAGTGAACTAAACACATCATTCACCTTTAAAGCAAAGTTCAGAAAAGCAGGGGAAAAAACCCCAAGATCTACAGTTGTTTTTTCATGACTTCTCTTGAAAGAGTGTTTTGATTTCAGCAGACTAGATGGTTTTATTCTCTGAAAAGATGACTTCCAACTCCTGCGTTACCAATACCATCAATACACAGCTCTCACTGGGTAACATCAACTCAAGAAGAAACCATGTTTTAATTTATCATTTGCTACGTTCCTGAAGATTTGTCAGAAGATCATGCCTTTTCTATACAAACTTGTATTACATAAGAATAACACGATATTTAAATGAAATCTTAATACAGAAAAAAAAATAATCTGAGATCTACCCTCCAGAACAACTTTGAGATCTGTCTCTCTCAAATGCTGGTAGATCCTCAAGGGTATTCTAAATCATTTCATTTAATGTAATCCCTTTTACGTGGTTCTGCTCTGTTCTGTTACAATCAACAGTTTCCATGGGAGCAGCCAGGCGATAGAATTGCCTTGGGCATATCAAGACATGTTTCTCCATCAGTGCTGCAGAGGACAGTCACTTGCTACTGCTATTACATGGGGGTTTTTTGCTAAGTTACAACAGAATAATCAGTATGGAATTGCTGAGATTAAGACAGAAGAGTTATAAAGGAGTTCAACTTCCTAGAAAGTTGTCTAGAAGTGTCTTGCTGGTTCAACTGAAATAAGTATTACTGATTTTTAGAGGTGCATTAATTCAGAAAAATAAATAGCCAGAACATCCCATTAATTCTAACACAAAGCCATAAATAAAACTCCTGTTTAAAGGTAATGAACTTTATTTTACTGACTGGATAACATTTTACCTGACAGTATATTCACACAAAGATTGTGCAAGTCACCTACTTGACTCCCAGCCACTATCACAATACTTATTGCAACAGAAAGCCTTATTGGTAGATATTAATAAAACAAAGCATGCACACAGTACATATGCAGGATTAAAGCCTACATCCTTGTAGCTGCGAGACTTATGTTTTATTTCAAGTAATGGTGAAATAGTCCTGTTCCAACACCGCTTCTGCCTACACAAGTCTAAATTATTTGATTAAGATTTTTACAGTAAAATACAAACTGCACAACAGACTACCCAAAAGCTTAACATGCAAGACTCAGTTTGATGCACGTGTTCTTTCTGAAAAAAATAAGAGAATAACAAATGCACATACAGCGACAAGAATGGTATCAAGAAGCTACTGTAAAAACTTTTATTTCAAGGTTTACTTACAAAACACAGTATAGATCAGCTTTTCTCAAACTGGAGCTCAAAATAGGCTGCAATCACACAATCATTCTCTGTTTTACTACTTTTGGTATCACACAGTTGGATCCACTGGAGATCTCACTACAGAAACAGAATCATATGTGCAAATTAAACGCAAAGATTTTCATTGTTCAGTTTAAAAAAATAAAGTTTTAAAAAGCTAAAACTTAGAGCTAACTATGCACTTGTGTGTATGAATGTATTAAACAACTCAGATAAAATTCTGACATCAATAATAGCGACATCAATGTTATTCTTTCAGATCTACTTGAGACTAGACTCCAGACAGTATATTTATATCATTCAGGACTAGTTTTAGTAACACAGGTCCATGCAAACACATCCAGCTGAAAACTCACCATTGAAAATATGCCAGAAATTGATAGGGCTAAAGGGATAAGCAGAATTAAAACCTAATAAAAAGCCAACAAGGTAGGAAGATTTTAACATGTTCCATTTGTTAGATGCTAGTTCAATATTTGCAGCAGAACAGTCTTGCAAATCAAGCAAACTGCAGAGGAGATGAGGTATATTCTCAGACTTTACTGATTAGTTATTTCAAATTTGAAGGTAATGCTGTGTGCCAACTTGGCTGTGCATTTTTTTATTAATGATATTAACAAGAAAACCTGTTCCTAGCCGTGCAACTTCAGAGGCAGTTTTCTGAACATTCATTTTAGTGATGGTTTATGACCTTGGCCAGTTCAAAAAATGCAGTTTATGGGAGAAGCCAGCCACCTCTAAAAATGGTAACGGCTCATGTCTCAGTGCAAATATTAAGTTAAAAGGGAACAAAGTTCGTGAAGAGCTTTGTAGTCTGAGCCCAAGCTTTGATTTATGCTGTCCATCTCACTGGTTTTAGTCTTATCAGAACTCAGTTTCTATGGCCTGGCGTATATGCGTTGTTGTATATTGGCATTGGAGGTGGTTTTTGACAGAGATGGGGATACGTGAGGATATGGGGAAAAAGATTAATGACAGCAGAGAAACAAGAGTCTAAAAGAATCAGATAAGGAAATTTTTTAAAAATCAGCTTCAACCCAAGTAAAGTTTCAAAGCAAAAAACATGGTTCGAAATAACAAAGCTTTTAAAATCTGAATACTGTCTTAGTGGTGCTATGTTATCTTTCTGCATGCAATTTATTAATTGTTTAAATAAAAAAGATGTAAAGAAAGATTTTTACTTTACCAATTAATTCCAAGAAATTTTTAAAGGGCTTACAGAGAAAATCTTGTAACACACAAAGATTATCGCTACACTACTAAATATAACAGGCCAGGGAATCCTCTTGCCCTAGGAACCAAGCAGCACAGCACAGCTCAGTTTATACCTACATGGCTACACTGTCCTCCACTCAAAATATCCCACAATAGCCACAGCCCAGCTTCCCACTGGAAATAACCCTCACAAGCACCGTGCCCAGGCAGCAGCTGGAAGATTGCTAGTTGGCAGGAACGAAACGACATGCTGATGAACTGTATAAATGCTGGTCCTCAACAGCCCTTTTTTCCTTTACCAGTGAAAGAATAATTAAAGATTCTTTGCAGCATTCAGTATTAATGCAAGACTCCAAATAACACTAATACAACCAATGCAATGAGTCAAGAATAATGTCCATTACCAGCTTATTCATCTGCTTATTTTCTTGAAGCTACTTGATGTTTAAAAAAAATACACGAAATTACATTTTACTAGTTTTATTAGGTGTTCTCTTGGCACAGCAAAAATCCAGATGATGGTATATTTTAATTTTTAAATGTACTTATTTCATGGAGAGTCTTTTAATCTTTCTCACTTTTAATCAGTCATTCTATATTATCGTCTCCAGCTTGAATTTTTTTAATTCATAATTAGCACAGAATAAACTCTCCGTAACTGAATAGAATTTCAATGAAAATGAAGATTTCCTTCAGTGGGAGAGATTTTAAGAGTGAGCAATAAACTCAGATGATCGGCATTGCATTATTTCTGACAGTCTCCTGCACTAAGCCTAGAACACTGCCACAGGTGAAGCGTTCACCTAATTGTGGAATTAAGTGGAGGCAGAAAGGGGGCAAGAGGAGAGGTGACAAACCAAAAGCTTCATAATAGCAAAATTTTGGCTAACAACATGCTTCTGCCATCCTCCATTAAGATGATTTTGATGCCTTATTGCCGAGTATTCACATTTAAATCAGCGGGGGAGGAAATCAATAAAAAGTAAACCAGTGGTGGACAAGCTAAATATTTTCTTTTTTCTTTTTCCCATGAAGAGCAGCCATTTGAAAATACTAAGCAGCACCAGCAGCAGTAATTCTTAGCGTGTCACAACAAGGTCAATACATTACTAACTTTACAATTCTTTGGGTAATAGATGCGACATGTTGAAGCAGCTTTTGGTTCATTTGGTGTTATCCTCATTATGGCTTTAGGTGGCACAGGGGATCAATATTTCTGAACATTACACTGCTCCTGAACAGACAGAAGGACATATTGTTTATTTGGCTGCCTAGTGATTTCTGACACAGGAGCCTATCAATTATATTATGGTATGAAAACCAGTGCCAACTAAAAGGACTCTTAACAGAACACCACGATATGGTTACTCAAGAGCTGATTATTCAGGAGCAATCAAAATATTAAACCTAGCAAATAATATTTAATCTGAGGCTGGCTCTATAGCAATCTCTGCTTTTTTTAACACTGCAAGACTACTTGTCACTGAGTTTAAATATTCATTTTATGAGGTGGTGCAGGATTCCCTAGAATCTACTTGATTTCAGTTGCCAACAGTTAAAGCCTTTGGCAAAAATTATCCATTTAAGCAAATACAACAGCTAGGCAGGAGATGGAATTACATTACTTTCCTACAGCTAGTTATTTTCTTGCCCAGTGTGTCCATTATTGTCCAGAAGCTTTTACAAGCACCATTACCCTAGACCCTTTTAAAACTGTTTGTAATGCAAGGTTAAATCTCTCAACTGCATTAAATCTCAATTCAAACAACCTCATTGTTATTACATATGCATCACTATTACAGACACTCATTTGTGCATCTATAGTTAAAAGTAAGTTGTGGTTTTATAGCAAATATCAGGTGCAGAAATTTGATCTGAGTCCAAAAATGTCTACTGGGATCATCTGGATTCCTCTGTCCAGTCAGGAGCAGCCACAACAATTTATTAAAATGACAGGACATTTTGCAAATATATGCTTTTCCCTACTGCCCCATCCCTTGCAATCAAAACCATGTTCACCCACCAGCTGAGATAGGGAGAATATTCTGAAGCCAGTTGGAAAAGAAGCCTTAGATGTACATAGGGCAAAAGAGAAGAGACAGGATGAAGCAGCCTAATCTGTCATATACTTCTAGGAGTGAGGAGGCCATCTGTACTGCAATACTTCACTTAATATCAAGGCTTTCCTCTGCATCGCTTGTGACATTTGAAGATCTTTTAATACACTTATGATATATAATGAGTTGCATCTTGTGCATTCTAGCAAATGCTGCAAAGACCAATTAAGGCTTCCTACACATGGAAAAAGTGTAAAATTTAATTAAGACATCTGTCTTCAGATTATAGAAACACCAGTGAGGAATCAATACAATGGACAGCATCTGTTTGGTTTCTCAGCTTGAAACTAGTATCTGCTCAAAATGGGACTGACAGGATCACAGAGAAACTTCTGGAAGGAGCAGCAGATTACTTCTGCTCCAGAGAGTATGCTGAGGGATAAAAGCTTTTTAGATCAGGATGAGGCATGCAGAGTTTGAGATGGGAAGAGTCAGAGAATGAGACTGAGGATGGAAAAAGCCCTCAGCATAGTAAAGAGACTAAGACATTCCTGAGAGGAACAGGAAAGAAACACACAATGAGGTCCTTCCTGGTGGGCTACACACCAGAGGAACACACAGGTTTTGCTGCAACACAAAAGACATTAAACCTCGCAGGTAGGTCCAGACACAGGAGACAGGACAGAGGGAAAGTTATTTATAAACTTTTTTGGTTTTCTTACTTATTCTTTTATTTTAAAGTTAACTATTGTTTTTTTCCTCCTAATAAAACCTTTTCTAAAAGTTATTTTTAGAATAATACAATTTAGGTGTAAGGGGCAGAGGCATTTTTTGAGAATCCTCACTGTAAGGGAAAATAAACCCATGTCAGATCAATGGCTATATCTGGATTCTCAGCCAGGGGAAGAAAAAACAAAAACAAAAACAAAACCCAAAACAAAGCAAAACCAAAATATATTTTAAAGAATATGAACATAAGATTCAGATGCTCTAACTTGATGCTTGATTTAGATGCTCTGATTTGAACTCTCTAACTTTGTTTACCAGACAGTTTGAAGGAAAACTCTTATTAAAGAAATATCACAATCATTAGGTCCTGGACTTAACGCCATGAAGTCAGTTTTCTTGTAAAAGCAATAAATACAGTTATTAAGTAAGGTTTCCTTATTCTTGGGGTAGGCTTATTTTCCTCCTCTCATTGCACCATACCAGAAATTTTTTATTGCCTATTGTGTCAGTCACACATAATTTAACTGAAGCCTTCCTGTTTCTGTCTGAGAACTCTCCATTTGGCCATGATTCCTACCAAACTGACCAGAAGAGTGGGCAAGGATCCACTGTTTATCCACTATAATTTTACAGTGTAGAAGCAGATGCATCGATATACTTTACTACTGCTTTCCTTTACAGAATCTTTTGTTGGAACACATTTACAACTTCAGCCAAAACTGTCAGATTTAGTCTTTCAACAATAAAAGCGTGCTTTTGGAAAGGTTAAAGGAAACTGGTCAAGGGTTTTCAAATTAAAAGCTCTGACTTAAAATGCCTTGCAAGATTACCCTTTCTACCTGTACCTAAAAATCGTTATGAAATTAAATGTTCAGCAAATGTTTCAATGGATCTTCAAAGTGGATATCAAGGGATGCAGAAGCATTTTAAGATAAAGGGCATTACTCCTCAATACACAGCAGCAGTCAGCATTGCATGTTAGAAAAAGAGGAGAATCTTTCTAAATAAGTTGTGGGGGCAAGTTTTCCACAGATGTGCTTTATGCTACAATCGCATTCATCAATGTTCATCTACACCATTAAGAAAAGATATTTATCAGGGCTTGTTTGCTGTTAGTCATTATGTGGTAATAGAAAAAATAAACAGCAACAGAAATGCATAGGAGCAGCCTTCACTCCCATTCTTTTGTCAACACAGTGACAGCTACAGTGACAGCTAACTAGGTGCAAAAACCTCCTTGAAAATTAAGTGACAGCTAACCAGGTGCAAAAACCTCCCTGAAAATTATTGCATCTGCATGTCCTGGAATTACAGCAGAAGTTTTTGTTAAGGTGATAGCCTTTCAAAACAAAAATTTCAGACAATTGGTCTGTAATGTTGCTTACTTTAGACAGGCAAGTAACAGAGCTGCCAAACAAGCTAGAATATGCCACCCTTGGGGGAGCAAGTGCCAGCTTTTGTTAGTTTCTGAATGGGGTTATTAAAAACAACAACAAAAAACCCCAACAACCAAAAAAAGCCCAAACCACTTTTGAGTTTCTCAACAATTGATTTTGTTTAGCTTGGGAACCACCACGAGTACTGCAAACTACATAGAGACAAATTTTGTGGTCTTATTTCCTTGTGTAGCATTTCACTGAACAAATGCACCTTCTTTCAGTTAGGGTATTTATGGAGTAAGACAAAACACATGGTAAGGTGGCAAAACACATGGTAAGGTGGCAAAATGTGTTTGTTGGTGACCAAAATAAACAAGCACTCTCCTAAGTGCAGGAATACCTTGCCTGCTCCTGAAGAGATCAGCCAGGTTTTATAGATTTGCTGATTGTTTCCGTGAGGCCTTCACTTCGAGTTGCCACAACCTTCTGTTCCTTTCCATTGCCAGGAAGCTCATTCTGTGAATTCCTAGGGTTCATTCCTTTTTTTCCTGCCACATATCTTAAGGACGGCAGAAGCAGAGCAGCTGGGATATTAATGGAGTGCTGAGTAGAACAGCGGGAAGGTAAATGGAGCAGCAGCCAGCAAACAACTGAAAGCTGAGGGGAAAAAACTTGGTGAATCACTTCTTTCCCTCCTTAGTGCTGAACTACATGAAGGTGAACTGCAAAAATACTTATTAAAAACCACATGACATAATGGATGTAGGAGCTGAAGGAGAGCAGGGTCTTTAGATCTGTTAAAGATGTATTGTCTAGACCAAGGGCATCAATAAATTCTAACTATACTTTAAAATTTACTGTGGGACGGTCAGGAACCAGAAAAAAAAAATATCATCATCCACATCCTTGTTTCACAGAGTCTCTATCACAGTACGTAAAGTCTCTCCTGTTTCTCTTTTCCCAAGATATAAACTGATTATTTCAAGGGACAAAAAACTTACCAAACAGCAGTGCGAAATAAATAACTTGCAACAAATAATGTATCCAATTCTCCTACCATGAAGACTTCATTACATATACATTTGAAGTAATTTTTAACAGAAACAACAGCAGCATCAAAATTAAGTAGTTGTATGTGGGTGTTTTCCATCATTTAGCTGTAACAATAGATTCTGGCTGTTTGATACTGTCAGAATTTTTGAAACTGATATGTGAGTTCGGTATATTTTTATTATTGCCTCTGGACATTATGCCAAAGTTGAGGGGTTTAAAAATAAACAAAAAGCTTACAACTAAAACTTTTAAGTTCCTACATACAGGTGCTACTGTATTCTTCTTACACATCATTACATATCTGAGCCTCTTTCGGCATTGCACCAGCAGAGGCAACTGCTACCTGTCCAAGGGATACCTTTCTTCCTCCTCCTCTTCCACTTTCAAAGAGAAACAAATCCATGTAAAGTTTTCCAGGTGCTACTATCGATAGCTTTTGCTTTAAGTGTGCAGTGAATAACATTGAAATGTGTAAAGTTAAGCTAACATATCACTGTCCAATGCAAGACCATATAGGATGAGATGTTTTAATTTTAAGAAATATTTCACTTGCGCACTCATTCTTTCATAGTCAAATGCTCACAAGAATGAAGATGCACATATCCAAGTAGTTTGTGCAAGATGACTTGTGGTGAACAAGGAGAGCAAGGAACATCAACAGCCACTGAATTCTTATTCTGTCTTCTGGGTCCCTCACAGGCTGGCAACACGCTGGCTTTTGGATGTAACTTTTATACAGTTTATGACTTGAGAGTGACTGTAAACTTTTAATCCTGTGCCACCTCCGTGACTCCTTAAACAACATGTATTCACCCTTTCTATCTTCTTCGCTACCTATAGCCTGTCCTTTGGTTTAGGCTTTCTTTTGTTTCCCTAAACTGAATGTTACTGAGACACTGCATACAGATGCGCTATGATTTTATTAAAATACTGATCTAGATGCCATCAACACATGTAATTCTTTTGTCTCTTCTTTCACCATTTCCTCTGGTGCTTTCACACCCAGACATTCCCATTCATTCTTTCTTTATACCAACAGTAACATTTCTGTTGCATATTTCTATAATCCCTGCACCTGAACCTTAGTCTAACCATGTCATGTAACTTCTGCTTCAATCATACGACTCTACTGAGAATCAATGTCATTCTTTCCAGACTGAAGCCTTGAAGCAAAGATTGAAGTCTGTCACACCTAGAGCAAATACGAACTATCTAGAGACTTTCACTTTCTCAGAATGATACTAAACCTAACTGTAGTTCTTAACAAAATCTCCTCTTTCAAGATCATGAAAGCACCCTCAGCAAATTTGTTAATGATACTAAATGGAGGGCACCAGTCAACATACTGCAAGGCAGGGCTGCCTTTCAGAGACCCCGAATGTCCCTGCATGCTGAAAAATGACCCTCCAGAAACCTCATGAATTTCAATAATGACAAATGCAAAATCCTGCATCTAGAAGCAACAGAACAGGCTGAGGATGTCTGGCTGGTGAGCAGCTTTGCAGAAAAGCACCTAAGTGTCTTGGTGGACAAAAAGTTGAGCATGAGTCTATAGCACGGCTTTGCAGCAAAGAGGGCTAACCATGTACTGAACTGCCTTAGCAAGAATATAGCCAGCAGGCCAAGGGAATTCCACTCAATTCAGCAGCTGTGAGACTGCATCTGGAGCACTGTGTCCACTTTTGGGCTTCCAAATCAAGGAAGTCATTGGCATACTCTAACAGGTCCAGCTGCAGAGGACTATCCAGAAGACAGTCAACATGATTAGGAGGCTGGAGCATACTATTTGCAAGAAGGGGCTGACAGAGCTGGGATTGTTCAGTCTATAAAAGAGACTGACTGCTATGCGTGTGAGGGTGAGGTATGTGTACCTTACTTCCCTCTTCAAATACACCCTAACAGAAAGTATAAGTGAAGATGGATGGAGCCAGACTCCTCTCAGAAGTGCATAGTGACAGAATGAGAGGCAACACGGAAAATTCCAATCAGGTTTTGGGTAAAAACATTTTAACTGTGAGGGTGCTCAAACACTGAACAGAAGCCCACAGCAGTGGTGTTATTTCCATCCTTGGAGATATTTGGCATTCAACTGGACAGAACATCAAGCAACCTAATACAACTTGACTCCGTTTTATCCTTTCCAACATAAATTATCCTATGAATACTGAAGAAGCCTCTGCAATCAAATCACACCCTGTAGTCTTATTCATATGCATGAAAATCTGGCATAAGAATACAGGTAGAAAGCTTTGGTTAAAACCAGTAATCATTAGGTAATGAAAAAAAAAAAATCAAGTTACCTAATTTGTGTCAAACACATCTGGATTCATGGCCATACTACTTTTTAAGTCGTTTAGCACTTTTCCAGATATTTTCCGAAGTCTGCATTTCAATTTCTACTGTCTATCTTCTGCCACACACCTACAAGATGCTTTCCTTTTAATGAAAAAGTTAGAGAGAAAAAAATGTCTTGTTTAATGAAGACTTCAAAGTTAAATTGAGTTTCCAGGGGAAAAAAAAGTTGACAGTTTTCCACCTATATCCAGTCCATTTTTAATTGCAGGGATGTATATGAGTGTCCCCATGCACTTGTAACAGGTTCCAGGAGGTGGAACTACAGAATTATTATCCTATTGCCTTAGTCTCAAATCTTACTTCTAAACATCCTTTGCATTTTCTGTGAACGCCGACTAGTTGCCTATTTGGCTAAAATGGCAAAAGCCTTCATTACAAGAATCTAAGAGTGCGTATTTTGCCAGTAGGGCAACAGTTACTCATAGAAAATAGATTTCAAACTCTAATAATCTTGTTTTTATCAGACAGCATTAGGAAACAACCAACCCTAACTTCTCTGTTGTGTTTTGGAATTGTAGTACCCTGAGCTCTAGTTTAAGATAGAGTAGCTTCAGGGGCTATTTTAATTTATGCAACTCATACTAGTTCTAAGGGTAAAATTGTTTTTCCTTATTTTTAAGCAAACAAATCAAGGGTGTAAGTCAGTCAGTCATTTAGTATCTTTTCCCTAGTCAATGGGGGAAGATTATCATTTCAGAGGATGATTCATCCTTATATATGGAGATAGTTATTCAAGAGTTGCCAGACGTTGTTATAGAGGAAACCAGATGACTAGATCTTCTCAGGTAGATAACATTAAATGATCACATATTCTCTGGGCCTCCCTGGAGTGAGAACATGCAAGCTACTATTTGCCTGAATTGGTGTTGGAGCAGAAATTGGATACCATCTCTCTCACCAACAAAGAGCACTCCTATACCATACCACAATCTCAGCAGAACCCATTATTGAGAATGTTCCATGCAGGTTTTGATGTAGATTAATTTTCGCTTATGTTTTAAGGAGTTAAATCTCACTTCAGACATCTGATATTCAGCTAAATCACTTCCTACTAATTTTCAAAGTCATGATAGTCTCATACTACTCTTCCTTTAAGCCACTGTTATTAAATAGGAGCAAGAGTTAAAATCACTAATTATTCTATTTTTTAAGAAAAAGTGTTTTCACTCATAGATCAAAGTCTTACCTACAGTATGTTTCAACATCCATCTACATCCACCTACTTAACAACACAGATTTGTAAATTCAGGAGCTGTATAACATTTAACAAATATATCTAGCTTCTTAGTATTCATATGCATATATATGTCTACATACAACAGATAATTTCTGTATGTGATCCTTAATCCAATTCTCCCAAAAGCTTATCTAAGGCTTAGTGAACTTTACATCCACAAGATACTATACTGAGAAGTAGATACAACTGACACTAAGAGCAGCGTCAAATGTATTTTTCCTTTGCTTTTCAGTTTTGTGGTTGCGAAAATTAAAATGTTAAACAAAATCAATACAAAGTGTGATGTACCATCAACAACAGCCAACATAGACTTACTATTGCCCCTATTTCGCTCGTTCTATACAGCAAGATCTATTCCTTATTAGATACCCACACTGGGACTATTCAACTGGTTGTGAAACATTTTACTCGAATAACCACATAAAATTGTATGAAAGAGTATTTCTAAAGCCTTCTAAAAGTTAAGACAAAGAAACAAAGTTAAAATGCTTTAAGTTGAAGTCTTAGGGAAGAATTTAAAAAATAGGAAACTAAATTAAATGCCTGCTTGTCACTACAGTTCACTGAAGTTGGGAACCTCTTTAGCACCCTTTGAAAAAACCAAATGTATAGTCCCCTATACAGGCACTCAGTTTTTCAGAAAAACTGAACAACAGCCTCCATGGAAGGGAAAACAACTGCTGTCTACTTTTGAAAACAAGGTTTTTAAGTTAAAAAAATCTACAAAGTTAAGCCCTAAATCAGGATTCTTTCTAATTTTAGGACTAACCTAAATGTCACTACCTCTATGCTTCCCATATGTATTTGGCACGGATTTACAGAATAGTGGGAAAAGTCTATCTGAAAACATGCCAAGACCAGATTTGGTCTTAAAAAATCTTTAATAATTTAAAAAATTAGGTCCATGTTTTCTTCCTTTATATTTTAACACACCTAAAAACTCATTTTCAATTTGACACCTGAAAGCAGACAAAAGGGGAGGAGAAATAAGGAAATACCCAGTTTATCTCTCCCTCATCACCCCCCTTTGTATTTTGTCTGATATATGGGTGATTTTTCAGCTGTCATTACTGTGTTCTGACTGTAAGGCTCTGTCAAGGGCTGCCATCCAACTCTCTAAGCAAAGGTCACTCAGTGGCAGGGATTGGGAAGTATTAGAGAGCTTACAAGGAGGAAGAGATAATGACAAAAATCCAGTGTTTTAAGCCCCCTGCCATACCCGTCCCACAAAATCCTCATAATGAACTTTCTATGCTATGAGGTTTGGGGTTTTTTTAATCAACATTATGTTGTAAGTTTCACTAAAAATAAATTATATATTTTGCTACATCTCTTCATAACCTGGTTCAACCTTTTGGATTTCAGCTACCAATATAAAGAACAGATTAAAAAATAAGCGAGCACCAGTCTCTAAAATAATCTCTATCCAGGCCACCTGATTCACAAACATCTCTTATCCTCAGAATGCAAAATCAGGTCAATAGTGAATTATGCTTTAACCTATTAGCATCCCAACACACCTAATAACGAACAGAGTATCAAATGAGTCTACAACCGTATGTGTAGATCAGAAGTTAAAACAGCCTATCAGTGCATTGCAACAAGCAAGCATGCTTAATGGCTTTGCAATAGGAACAAAGGTGAGGCAAAAGCAACTGAAGAGGCAAATGCCAAATTTTAAGCTTGAAACGTCCAGAATTCAGCATGTTAGAAAAGAAACCACAGCAGCATTTGATAAGCAACTTGGCTGAGTCAACAGATTAATTATTGTGGAAAATATTCATGTCATGTGCAGTTAATTTGACATGCTTCCCATCTATAATGTACTAGTTCTCTGATGTAAGGCTCTATAGTTATTATACTAGTGACCAATAATACAGTTATTATATTAGTGACAAATAACTATTGCATATGGCTAGTTATACAGGGTATCACAGAGTTCAAGTAAAAAAAATAATTAAAAAACCTGCATCTTGGCAATTTTCTTGGGAAAAACTGCTGTATCATTTTGGTGAAGACAATAGTGATGAGCAGTAACAGAGAGTGCAGAGCTGGAGCCTACAGAATTCCAAATGGGAGTCTGTATCACTAACCAAAATGATGCTCTGGAGCATCAGGATGGGTCAGAGGGCCAGCCCACATTCCACATCCAGCCACTGGCAAGAATATAACACGCTTTTAGAAAATCAAAGTGTGAAAGACAGACATGGACCAGGCTTGCCTGCTTCTGGGATTTCCTTGAAAGACATTCTCAATCTCAGCCACTTCCTCACCAGAGTATGTGCCAGGTAAAGTTAGCAGGGAAGGAAAACCCTTCTCCATCCATCTTGCATCAAGTGTCATTAAAAAAGGAAGCCAATTCATTTTAGAAACCATCTTAACCTAATCTCAGATTACTTCTATCAAAATGCCTTGACTGAAACCATATTGTTATTATATGGCAAAATTAAGCACATATGAATGTTTTATTTATCAAAAACTCAGACCTTTCACACTTCAGTTATTTTTTTGCCATTTTAGAGTTAATGCTACATTTTCTGCACTTGTAATGGATTTCCTTAAGGTAATCATAAATCCCCAAAATCATTTTTACTTTCAAAATACTGAAATGTGCTTTCATCTTAGCTATTCTGCCATATGTCTACAGTATAGGATCTCATGCCAGGATATAATCAGTTAGAAGAAAAGCAAAATTCTGGTGTCATTAAAGCTATAGATGTTCCTGCATACCTTATTAGGTAGAAGTTGGCACAGGCAAATACTTCGCAGGAACTTTTTCCTCCTAATTTTACGTCTACCTCCCTGTCTTCAAAAGAGGCTTCTCTAAGCAAAACCAAAAGCATCACCAAAACTTTCACCTTGGTCAGAATTTTCAGTTTCTTCTTAAGCGGTAATGTGATCACATGCCAAGCACTTTGGGGTATACTTGATCTATGGTCTTTGCAGTAGTATTCAAATTAAGGACTCTGCATAGAGAAGAAAAATATTTCCTGAACGTTCAGCCACATATTTTAGTTATATTGTTTGTAACTTTCATATTTTGTTTCCATTGATAAATTAGCACTGACTTTGCTAATATAAATGTTCCTAAAAGCCATATTTCTTTGTTTACCCAGGCAAATATTTTAAGAAAGCACTTCCCAAATCTTTCTTAAGTATTGTTTGTAAAATTCAACATTTACAAGTAGGTACTGCATCAGTCCACTACCTCCTGTTCCACTCATCCTCACTGGGCGAGTTCTAAAACTAGTTAATACAGTATGAATGGCAAATGCTGCCAGCTAACCTACCAGCTATGTTCATTTAGTGATATAAATTATAAACTACCCTTATATAACGCACTGGGTGTTACTTAATCTACTATCCCACGCGAGATCCTCAGTGTGTTTCTGCCTAAAGCAGTCAGACCCTCAACACCACATTTCTAAAACTCAGTCAAAGCAGAGCTGTACAGCTGACTCTGGATGAAAGGAGGAAGATGAAAGGAAACGTGGCAAGGTCAATTGGAGGAGTAACAAATTACTTCCCAAAACATTTTTAGTGTTGACGGTAGTTCAAGTCTATTTTTAAGACAATTTGAAAAATGCAGGAAAAGAAAGAGGAGAAAATGAGACTATTCAGTTGAAAAGACAAAGGAGAGAAGAAAGAACATCCTCAGATCTAATATTTTTAGATGTTACTGAACAGTCACTCAACAGTTGCACTGGGAATAGAGTTGAAGTGTTTGTGTTCCAAGAGTCAGTGAAACTAAAGAAGGATCACAAGCAAGACGGTGCCTCTTTGGGCAGTTCTAAGTCAGCTTAGTGAGTGACAGCAGTAAATACCCAGGCTCTCCTATGTACTCTTGGATTATTAAAAGCTTAGAAAAATTCTAGATTAGAAATGCATCACCTTGCTCTAAATGAAAGCAAATTATTTAACCAAAGATTATTTAAATGACCTGGAGTTTCTAATTCAAAACAATTTCATTAACTTAATCTATTTGCACAAAGTTACATACGTCACCATAACATAATCAACATTAAAAAAACCCCATTTATTACACGGTGACATTAAGATGTTTTCATCAGAAAAATCTCTAAACCCTTGAGAACAAAAGTAGTTTTTTTCAGATCAAAACAACAGACTATTTTAATAAAATGCAAAACAACATGGTTATGAAGAAACACCTGTGACCTGAATGAGACTCTTTAAGGATGCGGCTATTCTAATCTATTATTCCACTAGCTGTACCTCATTATTCTACCAATACTAACTCCAGCAAAGGGGTGAAAGATTTTACACATGCCAGCTGCCACCTCTTTTTTTCATACCCTGTGTGCAATACTCAGCGATCTGCCAATATCAGCCTGCTCATACGGGCCCTTGTTTCAATAAAACCAAGAGATACTTGAAGATACTTTCAAAGCATTTGCCCACTGTATGTCTGAGAAGGTACAAGCGCAGTGTACTTCTCAGAGGAACAACACACAATAGGGACTATCACGTTATGTTGAAGAGAAACTTATTTTCATTATAAGACATTTCTTCCCTTCCACTGTGTTCTCACACTTACATAGAAGTTCATAGTTCAAAATTAACACACAATGTATTTTTGCACTGACCATCTCTTCTTGTCTCCAGATAAAAACACAGATTCTTTTTTCCTGCTCTTAAGATCAATTACCTTTCATGCTGCAGCCAGCTCTTCCATTTATTATTTTCATACAATTCTCACAGTCATTTTGTTAGAAGAAAACAAATAAATTCTTGCAAATTACTTCAATCTTAGAGCTAATAGTTGTATACAGATTATGTTAGGCTAAAATTATTTACATTGATATTTTAAGTTGGCTGTTATGGGAGAAAAGAACTTTAGACAGATGATCTGATCTTGGCTTCCAGAGACTTGCTATACAGCAAGTCAAATTTGCTCCTTATAGCTATAAAAATCTATAGTTAATTGTTGCAAGTCAAGAAATACTATAGCTACTGATTCTTGGGCATTTACTTTAATCCCAGACTCCAAGAGAAAATAAACATTTGCTTATAGATTTGTCTAAAATTCACATAACACCTGCAAACAGCAAAACAGGTGCCTTATTTTATGCATCAAGTCAGGTGACAGATTAATAGAAAAGATATAATATTAACAAAATATTAAAAAAAAATTGTACTCTCAAAACTGACTGCATTCTCAAGTGTATTTTTGCTTTCAGAATGTTACAATATACATATTAGCATGTTCCAAAATATTTTGCCTGTACAGAGCCAGAAAGATCTTAACACCTAATGCCCAATGCTCACAAAGGTGAAAATTTGCTCTTTACAGCATATACCAAAATGCCTAAAGACGACATCAAAGAACAAGTAGTATGGGAATCATATGAAATGTTGTAGACAGCTGACTGTTGGGGTGGGGGAGGCTTGCAACACTGATATCAATACGAGGTTGCACTAAACGTCCCATTCTCTCTTTGCATATACTCGTACTGTGCAAATAGTGGGACCAAACGAGGTTCTTCAGGGTGTATTCTGTCCACACGCCCAGGTATGCACACACCTACTTCTACCAAAGCATCTATGCACATGCAAATAGTGAAGAGAAAATTTAGCCTTTGATATTTTTGGTTTAACTTGGTCATTTAGCACGTGATCTACAGCCCTCCAAAGAATGCTTCCTTTAAGTTTTGAAGGCTTTACATTAAGCCATTACATAACTAGCACATGGTTTACATTAAGTTCTTCACACACCTTTTACAGATGTATTAAAAATTGCCAGAACAGACCCACATGCACTATTGCAACTATGGTTCTAAATACACTTCTAAATCAAAATTGTGTTAAAGTTGATACTAACTGGACACATTAAATAAGAATAAGGTGTTTTTTAGAGTACTAAGTACATCTCTGTAAACAAGTGCTAAGTTTGCTGGATTCTAGGTATGCTGGTTGTGAAAATGTGTTGTTAATATGCCTCTACAATGTTACATTACTAACCTCTGAAATTCTCCATGGAGGAGTACTCTCTTCCTCTATCAAGGCCAATTGGTGAGTTATAGAGAATAATTTAAAAAGGATAGCATTTTTCTGATTAAAAAAAAAAAAAATCTGCAAATGAAGCTGAACAAAGACCTAGTGAGTTTTAAGAGTTCCTGATACTCCTTTAAGATCAGTAAGGACATAAAAACAGTCTGACAAATACTAATGTTCCAAAAGGGACTGCGTTTAAATTGATTTTAAGTCAAAATAATAAATGGCTTTTGTTGAACATTCTAGGAAAGCACCTTGTGCATCTAAGAGTGCATTATGTGATCTTGGGTAGGAAATAGTACATTCTTTGAACATGAAGGAACTGAATCCCTGCTTAAAGGGGGTTGGAGTACGTTATTACAACAATATGAATACAATTATTTATTTTGATTTTACATGTTTCTCTCCTCGATATTATGGTAATGCCAGGTTCTGGTTTGAAATTACAGAATTCATCTAGACAATAGAGAATTACAAAACCAAAGCAGAAGAGAGGAAAGAAGGGACCAAATCCTGTAACTTTCCACTTTCATCCAGAAAAGTTTTTGCTATTTGTCTAGATTTTTATGATTCTTGTCAGTGCAGTTTCTGAGCTTCTTGCATATATTAATGGATTTGTTCTCCTCAAATAGCTCAGAGACAGAAATATAAACTGCTGCTTTACAGAGAATATGAATAATGCTTCCTTCACCCAAAATCACACAAAAATACTTTGGGCAACACTGGAAACTGAACCGACATTCAGATGTACACGTCTCATTTATGAAGTCAGTTTTCCTTCCAGCTAAGGATGGATGTGACAGTAGCTTATGTAATAATGAACACTTTACATGCATTAAGTCTCAGTAGTAGGAAAGGAACGGCCCCAAAAGGGATGTCATCCACAACCAGCCAGGCACTTACATCACCAGTAGAACTGGAAACAAACTCCCTGAACTTGCATCTATGGTATCGGAAAAGCATTTACAAAATGACTACATTTATGCATTTTCCAGTATAATTTGACCAGAAAAAACTAGGGGATATATACAGCAAGAAAGATATTTCATGTTCATTTGAAAGAGAGGATTAGCCCAAAAGAAGGAAAGTAGATGGAAGGGGCAGCCATGTTTGCATGGCCCATCAAATACAACCTTCTGCTGTTGAAAACTTGGGAAATTAAGAGAAGATGAGCCCAGAAAACAATGTATCCTGCAACTATGCCACATACTTTTTTCTGCTGGCTAGCACACTTAAAATGCTTATCCTCCTGAACTTAAGAAGTTCTAACAGCAACGAAACTGTTCAAGAATGAAAACCTGCTTGTATTATTGCATTTGTGAACTGCAGCAATGCTGCTTTTGAGAAATATCCTTTTAACCTTGAAAAGGATTGATGTCTTCATGCAGTGATGTATGGGGATATCTGCTCAGTAGTTATGAGCAATCACTTCACCTTGCAGGCTATAGCTATCAGTAGAGATGAATGCAGTTGCAGGAACTAGTTAATCACTGCATAGTATGGGCATTGCCTGGATTTATAACCACAGCTCTAATAGTACAGTTGAATCCAGTTTTAATGTTTGGGGACATTGTATCACAACCATGACAAAATTAGACGTTTCAAGAAAAAAAAAAAAACAGAGACGACGTTCATTTATGGAATTCTGATGCCATACCAAATTTTGTTGCATACAATTTTAATCCAAATAACACTTAAAACCCACGACTTTAAGACTAAAAGATAAACACCTGACAAACTCTATTATATCCATGACTCAGTTGTAAAATATCAGACTAACTTTCAATCCAGCAATGCCCCAAGTTACTCAAAATGTCATTTTGAGTCCTTTTTAGCAGCTTCTTACTTTTGTATGCAACCTAATAATTAGCTATTCAGTACAGCAAGGAGGTAGCTCAAGGAGTGGGTTGCAGGAAGAATGCAGATGTCACTAGCAATGAAAAAAGCAATGGAAATTATATTAGTGCCCTAAGATATCACGGAGTAGCATATATTTTAGCCTTTATTCAGAACATCAAATGTTAAAGTCCTCAAGTTTTTCAGCTGACAATCTGGGAAATGTTCTTATAAAATGCAAACCATTAAGAACAACAACAACAAAAACCCCAAACCAAAAAAAAAAACACAAAATAACACTCCAACACCCGCCTTACATTTTCTGTAACATCAACAGACAAGGTTAAGCCAGTTCATGTTCAGTTCCTCAGATACTGGTATAGTAATTCCTTCCTCCTCTACCTACCCAATACAAAATGAAAACTATGGATTGAGATGCCTTTGCCCTCTATTTTTTACTGATTTATTCAGCAGCCTTAAAGCCTACTGTCATACTTCAGGAGGGGCTGCCACATATTTGGACTTTCCCGGGTGTATCTTCTTTTCCCACTTGGATATTTCTACTTTGTATACTACATGTACACAACACATCTGTTGTACCTGAGACATGACAGTATCACTGCCCATCATAAAAATATGGATGTATACATGTTTCCAGCCAAGGAATTCTGAAGAACATGATGCCATTGTAGGGAATTAGAAACAGACCAAGATTTTTCTTGCTACAAAGCACCATATTTAGACAGCAGCATATTACATTTGATCTCAGAATAACACCAGCAGAGGATTGAGCCATTTTTATCAAACAATCCTCCAAGTGAGTGAAGTTGGAGACAGCAAAGATGATCTTGTAACCTTCTACCTAGATGGCCTTCAGAGAGGAGTACAAGTATAGATTGCACTGAATCTTAAGGCTCCAAGTAACAGGCACGACAGGGTGAGTGGAAAGGGCAGGATGGAAAGAAAGGATGCAACAAAGCCAATTCAGTAATGCTCAAGAGTAGTCCGTGTCCGTATGTATGCGTTTGTCTGTCTCTACATTGTGTATGATCCTCTTTGTTGTGAAAGAAGTAATAACTCCACAAGCCTAAGGAAGATCAGTCAAACAATAAGGGAAAGGCAATCACTTTTCCTCACTATAGATAGCACCATCAGCTTTAAAGGAAAGCAATATTTTTGTCATTACCTCTGCAGAATCCCAGCTTTCCTCTGACTCGCTGTACAGTCAGCAATCGCCTTAATGTCAGGGCTCAAAGAGTAGAAGAGAAGCTGCAGAGCTCTTTAAAATACACGAGCCAGAGACAGGGACCAAATGAATGAGTCCTATGTATAACGCATGAGATTTGACAGATCTGTAGTAGCTGCTGCTAAATGATTCACAGCCCTAAGAGAACAAAGCTGACAATTTCAGGAATCTTTCAAAGAAATACTACTTTTGCAGCCAAATCACAAGAATTTCTAAAGCTTTCCAAAAGAAAATGAGCAGAGATCCTCAAGACCAAGCAGTAGTAAGAGCAACATGAGTGACATTTCAGGATCAGGGAGGTAAAAAGAAATTAAGAGGTAAAACCTTAAACATGATAGATTTAAACCAACTTCTCAGCAGTTTAACAGAGGGCAATCATAAACATAAACAGAAAAACATAAATAAAAAACCTCCACCCCTATGGCTCTTTGGGTATAGGTGTAATAAAACTGAGATGACAGCAGAACCAGACCTATTCCTCTGTGCTGATGAGAAATGCAAAGTTATGTATGTTAAAACAACACTCAAAATGCCATTGCTTAAAAATGTGCCACAGACAAGGTTCCTCAGTGACTTGTTTTCTAATCCACTCTACTGAAAGAAGCTTCTCTGAGTGCAGTAATGCATAAGACATCTCCTAAATTCCTGGTTAACATGACAGCTTTGTTATCACAGGCAGTACTTGCTTACACATAAGGGTAAGAGCTGTACATGTCAAAAGCACATGGTTCTTCACATATCTGCTCTTGAAACGTTCTTGCAATCACTTGATATCTCAGGGCAGAAAGGATCACTAATAGATTTGCCAGGAAAAAAAAAAGAAAAAAAAAGAAAAAGTCTTTCACTCCAGGTATAAATACTGTTAACTTACCCTAAACCAGAATATAAACACATACAAGAGTCCCAGTTCATCTTGTGTTTAGAAATGCACATGGAAATACGTATGCCTTTGAAATCCAGATTACCTCTCCTTCCTGCAACATCACAAGCAGGAACCAAGCCTTAATTCAGCATTTGATTTGATGCATTTATATGCATCATTTATACTCCCTATTCCCAGGAATCAGTATCGCACTGCTTTGGCTATCCAAACATCCAAGCCACTTCTCAGTGTAACCTTCCTGCCATAATTCAACTGACAAGTACACAGCTGCGTTCAAATTTAAGGGACTTCCTAGATAAACACTTGCTTGAAGACCTGTGCAGAGACCTGGGGAAATTACACGAATTATACTCAAAGCAACCACTTCTGCCCATCTACAAGTAAAACAGTTTTAACGTTTTCAATAAAAAGGAGAAAACAAGGTAAGTAAACAGAATAACAAGAATTAATTCCTGAAGTATAAACAAAGCCATAAAATTTCAGAGTCTTTCCCTCTGGGGAAGCAACTGTTCAGCCAAGTGGTTGCTTTCCCTTCACTCCAGTAGCCACCATTCACAGTTTGAGGCTTAAGTCTTCTAGATAGCAAGGCCTGATTTAGGCCGCACTGATCTGCTGGTGCAAATCATCTTAGCCGGGTGCCCGCCAGTCTGCAAACCATCCCTCATGCTGCCAGTTCCCATCAGCAGCTTCCACCAGCAATGCCTTACATCCTAAACTCCTCTAATTTTTTTCTTTACCAACAATTACTTCGCTATTTGAGATCTTAGAAACATGTTTACTGTGTTGAGAAAGAAACAGAGTCTCAGCTCACTGAAAATCTCAGCAACATCTTCTGTCTCACACGGTCCAGAAGAGAAGGACAGTCCTCTGTGCCTTTCTTCCCTCTTTTCTGGACTGTTTACTTTCCATGTTTAGATGAATAGCCTACAATTTTTATTTTCTTTGTATTAGAAATGCATCTTAAACATACCACCACATCTTGAGCAACACAATCATGTTTCAGGTCTGTTTGTTAATCCTTTCTTTGTGTCTCCTCCTCCCCACCAGATACATAACAACAAACCGTACCATCCAGCACCACTCCCCTTCCAGTTCCTGGGGAGGGTCAAAGACAGGGATTTTGCTTGTTGCTTCATCAGCTTGGCTCCAAGTCTTTCAGCTGTTGCTCTTAAAACATTTATCCTTCCTTTTGTTACCTGGGTCTTTCACAAGAAGGAGACCAACGCATTGCAGAGCAAGCATTTGGTTCAACAATCCATACACATTTGCACTCGCACCCAGATTCCTGAGTAAGTTTTCTAAAACAAAAAGATAATTTTCATTAGCTATGGACAGACTCATCCCTGCCTGGCCCATACTGCCTTTGGAATTATCCTCTTTCACCCATTAAGTCTGTGTTTTTCAGATTTGTCAAAATAAAAAAGTTATACAAAAGTGTCTTCAAGGCTTCAGATGACTAGTTTGGTACAATGACTGATTAAAACACTAACATCTCTTTCTATCACTATTATGCTTCTTCCCGCTTTATGGAGTTGGAGAAAAGAGAAATATGTTTCTTTAAAGTCCTATTGCAAAAGGCAATCAAGAAAAGTTGTGAAAGAAAGCAGCAGTACTACCACAAACAGTAAAAATATTTAGGATTGGTATAAGGTGTTGTTTTGCATAATAAAATTCTTGCTCAGCATTAGGAAAAAGCAACTATTTCTGTGAACCTTTCAATTTGTCATACAGCAGTATGTCCCAGGTATCATGTAAATAGGCTAGCAAGATTTCTAATTGAGAAAATTATGTATTAACTACCAACATGCTTGCAAGGCAAAAGTTAATATATTGGCTTATTTTAAGTTGCTGAAACAGGGCAATGAGACAGAGTAAAGAACAAAGGAACAGAAGCCAAAAGCAGAAAGTTAAGCCAAAAAGGAGGGTTTGGAATCGGGGCGGGGGGAAGTGTAGGATCATTTTTACCTACACTGCTATAAGAAATCAAGCCTGCTCTTGTCGTTGTTGACCCTGTGATGATATGGAACAGCCTGTTTGGTAAACAGTATTTGATATTTACCAGCAGACTCTCAAAGGGAAAATCTCCATGGGTACTTGAATCTCCTTTTGCTTTTCCTAAACTTGTCAGTGAAGAAAGATACCTCACTCTTTTAGCCACCATCAACACCAAAAGATAAAATTGAATCCATCTAACTCATTCCTAGTGATGCAGTCTTGAGAAAAAATGTTCCTTCTCTCCTATACACACACATATATCCCTGGTGACAGCAATACAAAAAAATGGAGCATACTTAGGTGAGCAAGGAGAACAAATCGTTTAGTAAGCAAAGTTAAAAGTCATCTAATGTGCAAAACGGCCTTGTCTGAATCATATACAAAAGTCATTTAAAAAAGCAACTACCTGCATAAAATATGTTTAAGTCTTCCCATTTAAGTGCACACAGGAGTGCTAGCTGATTGTGTATGTACATATTTATCTTTGTATTTGGAAGTTTTTTCAGAGTTTTCTTTTTCTACAACTAATTTAACATGTCACACTACGTTCAACCATGGCATACTTGATAACAAGTACTACTGTAGAGTTGTATCTTGTACACTGAAGTTATGACTAATACAAGATACCAATTTAATAAGCTGAAAAAACATAGCAAGTCTATTTTTATTCTACAACAATTCAGTATTTGTTTCAGATAAAGCTACATAAAGGAATAAGTCAATATATTTATTTGCTAATACTGCTGGGGAAAAAGAGTGTTGACTTACTTAAAGAATAAAATCACTAATAGTGGTCATTCCTTTTTCCTAGGCAATGCCAGAATTTCAAACCTGTAGTAGTGCACAAAGCCCAGGAAGCAACCCTGTTCCTAAAATCATTTATTGCAAATAGAAAAGTGTTCCAATACAGGCAAATCTCATAAAAAAGGAAAATTTAAAATCACAAATTTGAGATGTACATTTTTCAATAAATTAATCTGACATGTTAAAAGAATTTTTTTAATGTATTTACATAAATATTCATTTTGTTGCAAAAATGCAAGAAAAAATAAGGTCTGTTTCATGCTTCCCCAGCTGGAAAGTTACAACCAAAATAAAAGCACATATCTGTGAAAGGTTGATATGTTTCACATTTTCTAGTTTGCTTTAAGACAAAATCTTTGCACAAAGCTCTGTCTCCCAGCTTATTCTTTCATTTTTTACCCCTTATTTAAACCAATTTCCTTGGTCTGACTGTCCAGTTTCCTGAGCCAGTTATCTGTAATTGGGGAGCTGGATCCCTACTTCTGTGTAAACTTCCTAACCAATAGGTGAAGCAAGAATCAAGTAATAGTAACTCATTAGGTGAGTTACTCTGACATCTTATAGAAATGTTTTACAAGAACCTTATAAATTATGTTCCCACCTAAATTAATGCATATCGCCCTGGTTTTAATGCTTCTCAGTTGACACAAAGGAACACAAACATGGACCTTGGAATTTGGGGCAACACAGTTCCAGTGTTCATATAGGACTAAATGTTCTTCACAGCTCCCTAGAAGGATTTGATCTGAGAGGCATGCACAGCACACGCTTCCCACACACTTCTAGAATTAGGCATATTAAAACATTTCAGCCCCAAATATTTCTGCTTCATAGTGGCTGGAGTCCTTCTTTTACCCAATAGCTCAGTGGCTAAATCACTTGTTCAGGAAAGCACTATGCAATGTAGCCTCTTCAGCCTGAGGAGGTTGAAAACTATATATTTCCCCGCAGAAAGAACATCCTTGGCATACGCAGGCTGTCTGGTCTGAGATAATTTACCTTCCCGTTGAAGCTGTGCCACTTAGTAGACTGTGATTCATGATTTACTGGACCAGAAAGAGGACTGACTCACTGCATGAGTATGACCCTCTCCTCTGGGAATAAAGACGTTCTCTTGGGAGAATACCTCAACCCCTTCACCCAGACTGTCTGCAGAATCTCATTCAATTGAATGAACATATGATGGTCTGCTGTCAACAAATACTTGACCTTACTTAGGCCTGTATGAGGCCAAGAGCTAGCTAAGCTTGACCTTACCAGTCAAAATACAAGCTGAGTCTGTGATACTACAGCTAATAAGACAGTTACGAGAAAGAAAAATGCAGGAAGTGATTCATAAGTGATGCTGCCTACAGAGCATTAAATGTAAAAGAATCTTCACTAGTCTCATTCTCATTCAAAAACCACAGTGTTTGTGGCAGGTTGACCCTAGCTGGCAGGTAGGCCCCTACCCAGCAGGATGGGGGAGAACTGGAAGGGCAAAAAATGAGTAAACTTATGGGTGAAGATAAAGACAGTTTAATAAGTGATGGATAAGAAAGAAAAAAACCAATCGTTCTCCACCAGCAGACCAATGCCCAGCCAGTCCCCAAGCAACAGCTGCCTTGGAAAAAATCCTCCCCCCCAACAGTTTTTATTGCTGAGCATCGATGCCATATGGTCTGGAATATCCCCTTGGTCAGTTGGGGTCAGCTGTCCCAGCTGTGTCCCCTCCCAACTTCTTGTGCCCCCCTAGCCTCCTCGGTGAGGGGGCAAAGTAAGAAACAGAGAAAGCCTTGATACTGTGCAAGGACTGTTCAGCAACAGCTAAAACATCAGTGTGTTATCAATACTGTTTTGGTCACCAGTCTAAAGCACAGCACCGTATAGGCTGCTATGAAGAAAATTAGCCAAATTTTCCACCCCCAGCCAAACCCAGTACATGCTGAATCAGCTCAGACCACTTTCACGCTCCTTTTGGTTTCCGCACCCCTACATTTGTCTTCTTTCACAGAACTAGATGCGTGAACAAGCAGAACTACTGTAGGATGTTCAGCTCATGAAACTGACTTTTCTCTCCCACTTGTGAAGACTCGGATGTTCAGTCGCTGGCTTGAGGTACTGCATCTAGCTGCTATAAATCAGGATTTCCTTTTACTAAAACCATTGTCATTCAGCCAGTACCTGCGGGAGCACAGGGATGCCACGAGATGAGAAATATTAACATGTGGAATGGCTGAGAGCATATTAGCACACCTGCTGCTATCACTGCAGCCCAGGGAAGACAAAAGAACTTAATTCTTTACTTTCTGTATGCCTACAAGTAGTTCAATTTTTAAAAGATGCGCTATATCTAAACAGTAGATGAATATGTCATAGGGAAACTACACATTATGGTAGGAACAACAAGGAAAAAATCTCATTCTGAACCAAATCAATACCTACACCAAAAATTGCTCCTTGTCTCCAACCTTTGAGAGAATTAGAGTTGGAGGCAAATACTATACCTTCCAACATCTGACTTATTTGTAACGTGCACCGAGATCTCCGTAACTGGAGCTCTACAGCTGCAAAACTTTACACACTCATTACATGATTACAAAATGATCAACAACAGTTGCAGCTTAACAACAGTGATACAAAGCTGTCAGCGCGGGCTGCAGACCAAATGCTCACCCCAGTTCTGTTCCTTCAGTGGTGTTTTGGCACCGCAGCCAGACTGACATCTGGTCTGGCTGGTGCTTTGTAGCACCCAAGGAAGCCTTGAGTGGGACAGCCCTCCTCCCAAAGGGAAGGAGGAAAGCACGTCGTCGAACTTCTGCATTTCAGCTCACCTCCTCTTGCTCCACCAGCTCCGTGGAGGGTTTATCACCTAAAAGAAAGGCACCCCAGCCCATGACACACAATTATTTACAGCGGTAGCTTACCATGGCTGCAGCCATCCACGGGCAAGCATGGCACAGATCCACTCTGCTTGTCGGCCCTGAGCATGTTAGGTCAGGATCAGGCCTACAAGTGTTCTCTGACTCCATAAATAAGAAGCTCGTTTTCAGTTCTTGCCAAACAAAAGAACCAAGCAGACTGAAGTTAACACTAATTCTGGCACACATCTGCAGAAGGGACTTGTCCTTTCAAACTTAGCAACCTTGCCTGCATTCCAATATCTTTTTATAGAAGAGGTTACAGAGCTTGCATCTCATGTGATGCGACTCTCGTATTCAAGCCAATTTGAAGTTTTCAAGTAGGATTTCCTACTACATGCTACCATGTATTTCAAGATATATTGAGGATGTTCCCATCGTTCACCATGTAATGTCATTAGTAAAACCAAATTTTTCTAGGCAAACAATTGGTGTCTATATTATAGTGCATACCGATTAAATACATGATTTAGAAAATTAAATGAAACAATAAATAGCTCTTCTCTAGGATGAGATATTTTCAACAGGCAAGATTATTCTACCTTGATTTAACTTAGTTATAAATCTCCAAGACAAAAATTTGCAATTTTACTTGATTAATGTATCTTACAATATGTTCATGAAGACATTTTTTCTTCATTACTTATGGGATGCGACTATGGACATAAGGTACGATGCACGAAACACCCTCTGTGAGATGATATGCTCCTAGCTGAGTGAAGTTTGATTAAAGAATATTGCTTTTTTGATGACTATAGAAGCAAGCCTAAGCTGGCTTTCCTGAGCACGGGAAAGCTACATACTACTGTCTAGATCCAGCCCCCTGCCCCTCTTTGGTTGCAGTTCCGTACCAGGTGCCCAATTCTCTCTTGTGCTGTACCCTTTACAAAGTGAATATGAGATGCTCGTATGTGGCATACAGGAGGAGAGGAGATACATCCAGTCGTGACAGTGCCCAGCTTGCAGGGGTGTTTGTGAGGAGAGCACATAGTTCCTTTTACACTTCTCACCCCGAAGCATGACACAGAGCTTACTGTGCAGCCACCATGCCTAGGGCCTGATTCTCCACTCCATTTCACGTGTCATGGTTGTGCAATGGAAATCAATGAAGTTACACAGCCAGAAAATTGGTGAAACAGAGACTGGCCCTTACTCCCTGAAGAGGCTTCAGTTCACTGGTGGGAGAAACAATCCTTGTACATACGTTTGTGAATCTGGCTCCATTTATGTCAATTAAAAGTATTGCTTTTGACTTCAATGGAGTCTAGTCACATTTGTTTACTGTTCAGAACGTGCTCTGGAGACTCTTCAAGAGAAAGGTCTTTTTATCAGGTAGAGGTTAAAAAACCTGTACACACATGTGATGCATGGTATTTAAACAAAGTTAGCAATACTCCTTAAATTTGAAGACAAAAGATATTCAAATGTTCTAATGCAAAACAGCAGGTTTCTGATCAATAAATTTTTTTAAATGGCTATAATTAATCCTGTACATCTGACAGAAATAAGGAGACCCTCCCCCATGGATGTAAATTTAATCTTCGGTTGACAATTCACACAAGGTAAACTTTAAATTGTGTGCAAATTTACACACTCTCTTTTAGAAAAATTCATTAATTCACATGAAACAGAAGATGCCATACAGTGAACTGCAGTTTACCAGCAGAGTGGGACACAACGAAATGATGGCTAGTGACTCACACAGTGAACTTCGCTTACAGTCTCACCAAACAGTCACTACTGATGTCTGTTAAATAAAGGACAGGAACACTCTAGGCAAGATGGTAACCTCTCCTTCCACTTAAAGTTGTTTTCAAGCTTTTCACACTGATGCAGCCAAAAAGTTAAGAAACTGTGGACTAATTTTTTTATACAAAGTAGGAAATGCCATATAACATGAATAAAGAAATGGATTATAAACATTGGGGTTTGCCCTCTTGCCTTAAAATAGAGAAGATCATGTTACATTATCAGCCATGTGAGCTCAACCTAGGAGCTCAGTTAACTGAGGAACACAACACAGGAGTAACATTAATAATACATACTGTGTTTCACCCTAAAAAAAAAAAAGATATACTTCAAATGTTTTACAATAAAAATAAAAACTAAAAAAGAGAGTGGATGTAGAATGAGATTAAGTTTTGGATTATGAAGAGGTATGAGAAATTAGACAATAGGTAGAGCACACATTGCTTTTTTTTATAGTGAGTAAAGGAGAGAACTAAGAACAAAACAAGTGTTTTTCATTATGTCATTATTTCAGATTCTTCCTAAAAGAGGAATCAGTCCTGCCAAAAGAAAGATAGGGTTTGGTTTTTTTTTTTCTTTCTTCTGAAAAAAACCTGCTACAATAGTATCATAACTCTTTTAAGTATAGAAATATGCTAATTAGGATGTGTGCTAACTATGCCAAAAAGCTCTGTGTGGTTTCCAAAAATAATTCTTTCACTAGCATAGAGAGTTTTTATATGAATCTGGGTACTACAGCATTCTGGTTTTGAAGGAAGAGGAATCCTTCTATGTCAAAACATAAGGCTTTGATTAGGCCCCATTCTACCTTCACAAAGTATTAGTGTACACTTTTTCTGTGTGCTAAACAAGATTTTTAAGTTATAAGACTATAGAGAACATTGTGTGGGGTTTTTGTTTACACTCACCTCATTCAAAGATGTTCTCTGAAAAGATCTCTCCTGGCTGAAATCATCAGAATATCATTTTTCGAAGGTGCCTAAGGTTGGGAAGATTACTCCAATAGAAACCAACTGTTCAGATGCCTGCATGCCAAAGTTTTATCCACTATTAGCCACATCCAGCCTGAAGCAAAGTTAGACCAAAGATAAAAATCTTGACAAATTAAAATGGCTTTTGAATGGGAAGTGAACCTTTTTTTTTTTTTTAAGTGTACATATATTTTGCAACAGCCCAACATACTGCAGAAATTATCAGAAACAAACATTTAACAGCTATAATCATTAACCACAGCAATTTGTTCACATTTTTCAGGACAGAGCATCTGTTGAGCAGTACAATTAGTTTACAACAAGCATGCTGAAAATACACCAGAGTGCAACACGCTCGGAAAGAAGCCATGTCCACTTACGTAAATTAGCATGTATTACTGCTAGATTTTCTTTTTTGCCTTTTTTTTTTTTTTTTTTTTTAGGATGCTGGTCTGCATAGCAGCATACATTCGTTGGGGTACCAAATGCCCTTTACTTCCCTGACTTGAACAGCAGCGGCACACAGTCCACATGCTGAAGCAGAGTTCAGGGCAGGTCTGAGTGCCTAGTGAATTACTGGCTTCATCTAACAAAGCACAGCCGCTTCACATTCTGTTTATAGACGCATCATGGTGATGCATAGACCTTGCCAAAGGGAGAATTATATAGCAACAGTCTTTACAGTTAAAGAAACTTAGCTGAAAATGTAGGTCTTACAGTAAATTGGGCTCCTATTTCCTTGTGATTCTTCCACTAACTGATTTAAGAAAGAATAACGAAGTTTTACTAAAAATAAGGTGTTATTAAATCAGATATAGTGTGATTCTTTAAATACATTTTTACACATGTCTGTCTATTCAGCTTCACAAATGAAAGAATAGAGTTTGATTAATTTTAAAAAATACAGTTACATGAGACAGCTTTTCACCTCTATCACACAGGAAGGATCACAAACAGGTTGTGGCTGAGCTTGCAGTGTAATGTGTCACCCTGTGCACCACCCCAGGAAACTGTTCATCATTATAACCACTGCCCTCCTTTGAGGGTGAAGAGAGATCAGGGCTGGCATGCCACAGGGAGTCTACTCCTATGATCGTTGAACTCAAAATGTTTTGGTCAGATATGAAAGAGCGGAAACAGATGAAAACCAGCTTGATCTCCTCAGGATCCACAGGGAGGCCAAGAAGCTGCACGCTGTCGGTGCGCAGGCAGGACTATGATATGGATGCTGTCATGAAACTGCGCAGTTGTTGCCACAGTCTCAACCTGATTTTTGATGCAGTCCATCAACAGTGTCTGGAAAAGAGAAAGCAGAGATGAGCCGAGTTGGTTAAGTCATATTTCCCTCCTCATTTTGTCAGGGCAAAGAGGACAGTCCACTTTCACTCCTGATGCTATCCTATTAACTGAGAAGGTAACGGGTTGTATAGGATTCAGTGTCAGTTTTGACAAGGCAAAAGGATTCAAATTTCTCTTCACTGTAACTGAGCACAAGTTGGCTTGTTAGGAATGCTGAAAAAGTACCAATGACCTGATGAAGTCCATTGTTCGTGCTAGGAAATGCATCCTTGTCAAAACTGGGACTTTCTCACGGGTGCACTGATTCCAGTCAAGTTTATGGAAAGAGAATTGCTGTGCGCTGTCTCTGCATTCACGTGAAAGAGAACCACATTAAAACCTAAACTTTCCGATACAATTCACAGAAGTTGTGAAAGCTCTTTCTAAATCCACTGTGGAACAATAACAGATTTAAAACCTATGAAAGTGTTCAGAACATGGAGTATTGCCAATCTGCCCAACACTTTAAACTCTGTGTAGCGGTTCTAGCTTTTGGAAATGTATACATATCCCAGCTTCCTTCCACTATGGTGAGTAATTGTTTTGTTTGAAATATTTTCACAGACCATCCCTGTTTATTTCCTTCTAAACAAAGCATTTCTATTCAAAACACTGATTAAGGTTCTCCTTTTAAACAATGAAACATCACTCTACCTTGAAGCAGTTCAGTGTTTTATCCTGTAGACCTATCATCCACCTCACTCTTTGAGGTTCTTTGCTCTGAGGCAGTTTCAGGCTTAAGTACTTAGATAAAAGACTGCCCGAGTACAGTGGTGCTACAGCAATAAATGGTAGGCACGCAATATCATCACCTGAGCACCAGCACTGTAGCAAGCACTGTGCACTGGATTGCAGAAAATGATTTCATGAACTGAAGTTTTGAATTCTTACTGGATTGGAAATCCTATGACGACGTTTCCAAGAGTAGACACAATTTATTAATTACAAGCATTTTTATATTCTCTCTCTCCCCATGCATCCTCACTATCAGTTATCACTCACACCATCCTAGGGGCACAGCCTGGTGCTGACTCAGTGGGAATTAAGCTTGATTGCCCCACTGTACATCACCTATGTTAGTTTTTCCTTAAAAGGCTCCCATTTCGATCCTGCTGCTTTATAGTTCAACTTAGAACCTGCTGGTTTATAATTCAGATATAGCACACAGAAGGGTTTGGTTTTACTTCGAGATATGTTTTACAGAACCATACTTAAAACCAGCAGTCACTTTTATTGAAATCATTCATGCCGTAAGTTTAAGTCTGCCTGAGTGAAAAAGAGCATAACATTTCTACAGTGCTGAAATACAGGATCTTTTTCTATGCAGAAAAAAAGAAGTGTTGTTCCACAATAAAGACTTAGTATTTAAATGATTGTTTTATTTTTTTCCTCAGTGTAAACGTAGAGTACATCCCTTTTCTGAGGTTCAGTATATATAAAAATATATATAAATATATAAAATACATGGGGTATTTTGTACAACTTAAGTCTTACTCAAGCCCTCTGCACACAAATGAATGTTACCCAACAGTAAACATAAGTAAGAATCCTTCACCTGGAGAGCGGAGGATTTGCTTTGCTCAACTTCATTTTACAGGCACTACACGCTGGTATCCAGTTTCAGGCATGGCCTTCACTAAAGGGAGTTAGAAGCTGTGAAAAAAATCAGTGGACTATTATTACATTTCATCTTGTTTTCTTCACAGAATTTCAGCCAATCCATTTGAGATCCTAGACATTTTGATCCACAGCCTACTGCAGGTCCGCTCAACATTTACCAAGGTCTGCAAAAGAAACATTCTGGCTCTGCCTTTGCTGGTCCATCCAGGCACAGCTGGGCCACGAAGCTGAGCTACAGCTGGCCCCCGGAACCCAGCGCTGCATCTCTCTGTGCTTCTAGTGCCATCTAATTCTCTGCCAAGAAAAAGCCAGTTGAGGAAAATCTAAATGCCTTCTGCTGTATCTGGCACAGGGAAGGACTGCAAGGCATTGTTGCATCCATCTGCATTTTCAGCACTGAACAACACGTGGTTTATTCCGTGTCAAGCATCAGACTTCCCCATATGAAAGGCAGAAATACATGTGTAGCCACAGAGACCCTTCTAGATTAGGAAGAGTAAAACAAAATTACAATAAGAACTCCAAAAGGAATCATGCTGGGTCACGTCTCTTACAGTTATCTACAATGAGCTGATCACAGAGCGGCCGCTTGTCTGCTGACAGCAGGATAGTTACCATGGAAAATTCTATAAAAATAAAGACACAAAACAATTACAGTAACACTGATAAATCCACTAGCCCCTTACCTATACACTATACCTGTGGAGCACTGAGGTACTTGATGAAGGCACCGCCAGGAAGATTTTCTACCTGAAATAAAACATGAATTAATAATATTCATGAGATGTGATGCAAATATCAAGGTGTGTCTAGCACCGACATTGCTTTTGATAACTCCTATAACTTCATCAAATTTATGACTGCATTTCAGCTCCCAGTAATTTCTGAGTGACTGGGTGGGTATCTGCTTCTCAGTTTTAAGACATTAATGTATTTTGCAAAACCTTATTTTCCAAAATTCTGAACTTCTACTCAAAGCATCAATAAAGGGACACTTACATTAAATTAGTCTTCCTAGTCTCCAATTAGTAGATCCTACTCTATGGATTCAAAATTAAACATGTGAAATCTGTTTTAGTTTCCTGCCTAGGAAACCAGAAAGAAATCCTTGGAGACTTTAAGTACCCAATATTCTACTTGAACCTGAAGGAACTGATATTTAACATCGCTACATATCTAGAGATCATATATGTGCAATGCATGTTTTGTACATATGCATGTGTATATATACACACAGAACATATGTATGCAGCAAAGAGTCAGCTCAATGCACAACCTACTTTTATATAGAAGTATATTTTATTGCTCCTTTCCATTTATTAAGCCATACTCATGAAAATCCAGAGCCTAAAAAGAGCTAGTCTGGCCCTCATGCAGAGATGACTGAGCCAAAATCCATTCAACCACTTCACCCTTCTGTCACTTCTCCCTTCATTTGCATTCATTGACACGTAAACAGGGAGGATGTATCCAAGCAAAGTGCTTATTACTAATTGCACCATCTTCATTAATACTACATTATGTGTGTCTTGGCTATAGAGAACCGACAATGCAAAAGATGTCAAGAGCTTATCAAAATGTGCATATAAATATTTGGTCCAATATTCAACATGAATACACTAGCAGCCTCTGCTTCAACAGCCCAAAATGAAGAAATGGTCGTTTATCAGCTGCTAACCAGGAACAAAAGGGAAACAGCCTTAATTTTCCAAACACTCAGAGCTATTTACATTATTCCTGTGCCCTTTAGGTAATTAGGCATCACTTCAGAATGAGAAATCCTCACTGTGGTACAAAGGTATCTGGCTGTAAACAGAGCCATCTATGGCACTTCCATTTGTAGAAAAGTCCTAACAACCAAAAGACAGATAAGGAGAGGTCTTTATCAGGGGCATCCAGAGCTTAGGGGAAATCACTCCATAAAGACCACAGGTACTTCAAACTCACAAGAAAGAATTCTAGACAAGAAATACCAAAACAAATAGGAAGGCATCTTTTTGCTCAAGTGTAAGAGAAGGACTGCATCTTACATTTGCTTTACTTGTAACTGTTTACAAATGTCTAAATAAAAATCTGACCTCCGTCAGAGTAATGTAGTGAAGGCATGACATTAAAGAGTATGCCCACAATCCAATGTAGATTTAAATGAACCATCACTTGTGGATTCTTTTCACAAGGGCAACAGATCAGGATAAAGCAAGGTGGTATTCCAGCAACCACCATGGCACACCACCTCTGAGATGTGTTCCCACGCAGCGACTAATACGCACCGAGAGCACTTCAGCGTCTGCAAAGGATCACTTTTCAGAGTTTGTGTTACTGGCTGTGAGTTAGGAGTCATTTCAGCAGGTGCAAACTGGCAAGCTCCTCGCCCATGTGCTGATTAAGGGACAAACACTCTCCACCTCTGAGCAAAGCTTTAGGGAAAGGAAACAGGAAAAATACACGGAGAACATGCTGAACCTCTTTTGTACTTTCCACCTTTCTCTGCTTCTCCAGGAGACCCAGGAAGTCAGAGTTTATTACAAGTAGCATGTACAACTGTAACCAGCCACAATGAACCAAACAAGTAAACATCCAATTAAATACATTATTCTTCATCCAAGTTTAATTCTACAACTGTATGTCCTGGTTTCAGCTGGGATAAAGTTAATTTTCCTCAGTAACTGGTACAGTGTGCTTTGGATTTAGTGTGAGAATAATGTTGATAACACACTGACTGATGTTTTAGTTGTTCCTAAGTAGCGCTTATCCTAAATTAAGGATTTTTCAGTTTCCTATGCTCTGCCAGCGAGGAGGTGCACAAGAAGCTGGAAGGGGGCATAGCCAGGACAGCTGACCCCAACTAGCCAAAGGGATATTCCATACCATAGGAATCCATGCTCAGTATATAAAGTGGGGGAGTTGGCCAGGAGGGGCAGATCGCTGCTCGGGCATCGGTCAGCGGGTGGTGAGCAATTGCATTGTGCATCATTTGTCTTTTCTTGGGTTTTATTCTTCTCGCTGTTATATTGCTTTTCATTACAATTATTATTATTGTTGTTGTTGTTGTTACATTTTATTTTAGTTATTAAACCGTTCTTATCTCAACCCATGAGTTTCACTTTTTTTTTCCCCCAATTTTCCTCCCCATCCCACTGGGAGCAGGGAGGAGTGAGCAAGCGGCTGCATGGTGCTTAGATGTTGGCTGGGGTTAAACCACGACACTGTATCAAAACAGAATCAGCTGCTCCTGAAACAGAAATTAAAAGCTTTCCCAGAGTCAAGAACAGATTTTTAGATTTCAGACCTTTCTTCCACTTTTTCTTTACTGAATAATATGTTTTAATGTCACTGAGTGAGAAGCATCACTGAGCGCTTCTTACATGGGACTGAGATCCCAGATTGTATCCTACTGTACTTTGGGTAATACTTTTGTCCAAGCTACAGTCAGTAATAATTAGAAATTAATAGCCCAAGGGACATATTGTCCTGAGAAACCTATCAATCTATTTTTTTAATCTTGTAATTAAAGTTCAAACACTTTCCATCATGTAGAACTCTATGCATTCTAGGAAATATTTCAGTCATTAATGTATCATTTCATTCATTTATGGCCAGCAGTGTACTAATTAAAGTCAGCATGGAATTTGGAGACGACCTAGTAGATTTCTTTCTTCATTTTCACTTACTTAATCTCTGATGGTTACCTTTTATATTCTCAAGATGCAAATACAGATACATGCAATTAAAAAAAAACCCATTTCCTAAAAATGTCTTTGTTTTATTGGGTCTGCCTGGGATGGAGTTAACTTTCTTCATAGCAGCCTGTATAGTGCTGTGCTTTGTATTTGTGGCAACAGCAGTGTTGGCGCCACACCAAGGTTTTCGCTATTGCTGAACACTGCTCGCACACCATCGGGGCTTTCTCTCCAACCTCGTGCACACACACACACACACAGAGGCCAGCAGGCTGGGGGTGGGCAAGAGCCTGGGAGGGGACACAGCTGGGAGAGCTGACCCCAGCTGACCAATGGGATATTCCGTACCATACGACATTGTGCTCAGCAATAAAAGCTCAGGGAAATGGGCAGGACACGGGGACATTCATTATGGCATTTTTCTTCCCAAGAAATCATTATACATGTTTAAGAGGGGAGTGAGAGGGAGATAGAGTGGGTGTTTTGCTGCTGGCTGGGGCCAACCCACCACATTGCTCTTTCTGAGTATTTCCTGTAGTTGACTGTCTCCCTTGCTTCCTGTGCATTTCATTCACTGCATCCAGATCACCCCTTAAGTGGTCTAGCAAGGGGAATTCCCTGCATAGCTTCTCCAGTTGAAAATAGGCCACCTCCAATTTCAAGCTGATCTTGATAACAAAGCAAAGTCATCAAAATCTCAGAACAAAAACTAAGCAAATAATCTGAAACAAGGAGTTAATTTCATTTGATATACACATATAGCTAAAATGTTTTCCAAATATTGAGCTTTGAGGGTTGTTATTTTTCAACAAATAATAAATGAGAAAGATCATGTGTTTCTATTGAGGGCACCAATATCACCCTCCAATTTTGGTGCAAGCTCATCAACTTCCTCTGCTGATCCCCAATTGATCAATATTTACTAGCATAATATGAAGAACTACGGAACAATTTGAGGAAACCGTTCTTTTACATAGACGAGGCTTTCTCAGTACAATGTTTAATATTCCAGAAATACCCATGCAGTGATAACTCTTTAAATATTTACATAAGTGAGGCCCCAACTCCATCAGAGTGCACTACGTTGGGAAACAAAGCTTCTCAGATGATAATAGTCTGCTTCTGCCCTACATCCCTGTAGCACAGGGACACCACCTTTCTTTACTGATAAGGCACCAAGGTAAATAGGCAAGATCCTGAGTCCCAGTGCCCAGCTTACTCTTCTGACCTTGCAAATTTGATAGGCAGACTGTAAGGAGGGAGCAACCAATTTCCATGTGTATACAAGCAAACATAGGGGGAAGGGAACAGTCTGCCCATATCTAAGCAGAATGCACCAAATATTGAGTTAACACTAATTGAAGGCAAGTCTTAAAATGCTTTGAAATCCCAAGCCTTCCACCTTAACACCTGCGAGTAACCTGTTATCTCCCAGTTCCACACCAACACTAATACCGGTGAAAAACCAATACCTATGTTTCAATAGCCAAAGTTACATATCCTCACAGAAAGAGGTAGGCATCATTACAAAGTTCTCATGAAAAGGAAATAAGTGGGTTTGAAACTATTTGAACACTAAACATGTGAGTATTATTGAGGAAAATTGACAACATGAGAAATGTTCCTGTGAAAGCGATCATTCTGATTTGGTCAGTCTTTGCCATCGTGTCTCAGTGTTCCTGCTTTATACTTCAAGTCTCAAGGCCTAAACAAAGATTAAGGAAACCCATTTAATGTGTCCCCATCAGCGAAAGACTGTAGAACAGCTACAGAAATACCTGTGAATAGCATTGCACTTTATTGATGCCTATCGATATGTAGGACACCATGCTAAATCCAATACATATGAACAATAAAGTGAATTCAATTTCCATGCAAAAAAAGCAATTCATTATGCTGACTACAAACTATATGGGTGGGTGGGTGGGGGAAGCAAAGAGCAATGAAAAGCATGCTTGTTTGATTATATGCACAGGTTTAACTGCTGACACAAACAAGTGTACTCGTCAAAGCCAGAAGTACAAAAGGCTTCCATGAATCCTTTGAATCCTTTCTTTTAGTGGCTAATAATAATGAAAGCGACGCTAACTGCCTGGCTACATATACAATATAAAGTAACAACCTACAAACATTAACATTTCAAGAGCAAAGAAAATGTTTTCAGTATCTCTATATTAGCGAAGTACGTAGCAGGACTTCTAAGCTAAGCTGGTTCTGGTCTAAACCCTGAGTACACTCTTGCTTCTTTGGGTTTTTGGGTCTAATCCTTCGCACACTGTGTCTTTATTGGCTCAGATTTGCTAGCAGTTTGCTGCTTTGTTCTGGTTTTAAAAGACTCTGAAGCTGGAACAATAACTAATTAGAACATTTCCAGTGAAACAGGTCAAAGTTTTCACCTGGAAGATATCCAAGATGCCGTGGGATCGGTTTCCAGCTAAAGCAGCCGAAATTAAAATCTTGGCCTTTGAAAACTGAAAATGGGCAACTTCTGTGCAATTTTGTTGTGCAGTATCATCAAAACAGTCCAGTTTTGCTCTAATGTGGAAAAAAGGCCAAAGCCTGAAATCTCTAAAAACTGATGAGAAACAGAACTGTTCTCTCTGGTCACTTTTAGTAAAATACTCAAAATACTCAACACCCTGTAGTGTATGAAACTGAACTGCTTTGTTATCATAATGTTGGGGTGGGAGGAATGAAGGAACCTACTAAATCGTTACTTTGCCACTTATTTTTCACTACAAGTATAGAAATTGAAAGTTACTTTCAATAGCTCTTAAATTCTAAAATGTTAGATAACATTTTGAAGTAGAACCTACAGGCCTACATTACATGATCTCATTTGAAAGTATGATCTGAGGATGTAGAAGTAGAGATGGGCTCACGCTGGCACACAGATGCTCTTATGCCAGAGACATCACCAGATTCATGTGCTGTAACAAAATAAGGATGAAAGGAAGTATTAACTTGGGAACTTTCTTTGTTTCTTCCTGCTTTACCAAGATATCTTCCTTTGTAATTTGCATAAAACTCTTTATGGGCTTTTTGAAGTAAAAGGTTTTGAATCAGGTCTTATGGGCTTTGCCATATATCTATTTCTTCAGACTCTGAGCCTAGCTCCACATTAGCTCAGTCACCACTTAAACATAATTAAGTAATGATCTAGAAGAGTATCAACTATATGTAATAAAAGCACAACCATAGGAAGTATTATGTAATTCTAATAAAAAAAACAAATGCCAGCAATAATTCCCCATAGTGCTGAAAGTGTATGGGTAAGAAAATACATTCCTTAAAAGTTACTGTCCTCATTTATTAAATCCTCCAGATGTATTTCACAGACCTTGTCTTTCCCTAATCACCTCCTTTTATGTTCCTCAATGTAATATTGCTAGATAGTCAAAGCTTCCTTCACAGCTTAGGATGGGGACACTGGAGTACTTTCGTACCTCACGCACCAAACACATTCCCATCAGAGATTTGCAAATCCCATGGAGGCGCTTACATTTGAAAACCAAACTCAAAGTCTGGAGATCAAAATAAGCAATGAGCGCATATGACAGTCTCTTTGCCAGATTCAGTGATTTTATCGTGTTCTGTGATAAAAAAAAAAGGGTGTAATCTGACACTGCAGGTATCTTACAGCATATCACATCCAGCAAATGGTTTATGGAGCTGCATTTAGAAAAAACCCACAGATTTTGCAACTTTTTTGAATTGATGCTGCTTCTGGAATTTCTTTATAATCTATATGTATAGCTAATACCATATATATGGATGGGAATGGGTCATGATATCTAGCGCCTTTATTCAGACAATACGGTGCAACAGCCACTCAGTCCAGTAGATTGCTTTGATGCCTACTCTATACATCCTTGCACAGAACAGCCACAAATAACTTGCTCAATCCTTGCAACATACTTGAGACTCACAATAAAAGGCCCAAAGACACAACTGCAGTTTGACACAGGAAGAAGAAAAAAAATCCTTAGCATTGCCAATGCCTTGGCCCCGCAGGAGTGCAAAGAACTTGTTACTTGGGATCCCCAGGTGCTCCCAAGCAGCTAACTGTGCTGTACATTACAACACAAACTACAGCTTCTCCATGGTCTCTGCCAGACTTGGCAAATAGAACAGGGAAGGAAAAAGGATTTTCCTCCTGATCCCCAGATCTGGTACAAGAGGTTAACACACCAATGCACACCAGTCAGCCCCCCAAGCAAACCCATCTCTACCAATAGAGAAGTTTGAAGCTTCACAAAAACATTAACACTATCATCCTTACCATCACTATGCCTGAAGGTGGGGGACCCTCACTCTGGCTGGATACAGATGTTAGGAACCATACCATCACACCTTTATTCCATTACTGCCCTGTTATATGATGAACACATAGACACATCAGAGTTGAGGTGAGGACTTCACTGCTTTTCACCTCTCATTTCTCCTCTATCCCTCACCTTCTCAGAATATTAACACTGCTGGAAAGACCCTCTTGTTTTGCAGTTTCTACTATACATACATATTCTATTAAATGTTTGTATATTCTCAGACCTTTATTCTCCTGTTTGCACTTATTGATTTCAATCCCCCTCCACTATTATTGTCTTCTCACAACTGAGTTATTGGTGTGTAGTATTCTAAACTCATCTGTGTGAAAGATAGCCACAGACAAAGCAAACTGCATTGCTTTAAAGGTTTCTTTTAACAGTTCAATATAGTCACAAATTAATTTTCTGCAAAATAAAATATGAAAAGCCTCCACTATAAATAAAGTTCCTGTGAAAAGTCATCTTATTGCACTGAAAACACCATATTCAGAAGTTAAAAATAAAGCGTTTTTCAAGAAAAATTGTCTAAGTGGGGGTAAAACTTCCCCCTCTCTTTTGTATTTGTGAAGTTTAAACTTTTTCTGTAGGTTTAAATCTCTTCCCACCTCCTCTTTTCTTTTTCAGCCAGAAAACCAACTGTACTGAGGTCCCAGTGATGAAGAATGACTCACCCACAAGTGCTGAGTCACAATCACACCGAATACACTCTTACATCTTGATGGAGCATCAAATTCGATAGCTTTGCTTAGTCACTTGAGTTTGCCGTAATTCCTATGATTCACTCAATTCCAAAACTTTGATTCCTGATTTCTTATTTTTGCTCGCAATATATATTCAGTTGTATAACTCTTACACAACTCTTAAAGCTGAATTTCTGTAAGCCACCACTAATTCTAAGCCAGATCCCAAGCTTCAGACACAAGGTGTGTCACTTATCAAATCTGAGAGGCCAATATGCCACAGTCCACATAGGTTTCATTTGGAACTGCTGATCTCCCACTCCTTGGACACCTACAGAGAATGCCAGCTGACATCTGAAGATACATGCATTAGGACTTCATCCCGCCCTGACTCATGATAGCAACAACCTACCATCGGCTTAAAAGCCTCACCTTTCTCTAGCAGAGTTCCTCAGCCTGACAAGGTCAGACACAAGAAGCAAGCATTCAGCAGTTTGCACAGAGTATAAGGTATTTGACCATGACGAAACGAGTCAATGTTGGAGCGACAGATTTCCGATTCCTTAGTCATTTCAGTTTGTTACCTTTTGTCCTATCTGGAGGTAGATAAAGTAAAATTACTTTACCCAACTGTTTATTTGTTCATCCAATTATTTATATACAGAAGCAGCTAAGGTTGGTCAGAACTCGACTAAGGTAATTAATAAATGTATTTCTTTCTGCAGGAATTTACAGCATTGTTTTATCTAATTACTCTTAACATTTTAGCCATAATCCTGAGAACTTCTATAAAGGTTGCAGACAGGCTGGTATGGGGGGATGAAGGAAACTCACCACTGACAGAGGGAAAGGCAGACACAGTAAATAAGTTTCTGATGACTACCACAATGCAATACCTACAGGAGGTAATTATCACCATGCTGTTATTTATTCTTCTGTCTTCAGGCAGAGTTTTTGTGTTTCCTCACTGTCCATTTCTGCAGCAGCTGCACTTACAAGTTTTATGCTCGCTTAGTGGTTAATAAGTCTGTTGTGCTGAAGGCACCCGGTCAGTTAAGTACATCTGGAAAATTTTCCCTTACAAAAAGATATTGTGAGGAAGGCAGGGGTCAACTCTGTGGATTTCTAGGCATAAAACAGACCGCACACACTCAGATATAGTTCACAGATATCCTACAATAAAAGTTGAATGTCTTTACCCTTGCTGAAGGATAACTACAGCTTTGAAGCTTCTTTGGCCAGCTATTCTGACCTTAGCAATATTCAATAATAGCATGAAAAAAACAAAATTCAACCAAAAAAGTAAATATTTGGCCTTTGTTCATAAGAAATTAAGTTGCAGGCCGTATGTTCTCCATACACTGCAGGTTCCCAAGTTCTCCTCCAGGCATTTATGCAATGATACTACTTTTTTTTTTTTTTAAATCCCAGCCAACCTTAGTTACAACTCATTTTCCATAAAGCATTGTCCTTCTCCATTATGCATACATAGTGTAAGTAAATTAAAGACATATCCTGATCCCAGTGAACAGCCTAAAGAACTCTGCAAGAATTGCCCTTCCTACAGGCACCTGAGATTCAGCAAGCTATCTGGCAAGTAATTCTACCTCTTCCTTCCTGCCTCCACCCAGGCTTAATTACCCAATGTGTCCATCAGTGTGAGCATGAGAGCAAGAGAAGAAATAAGAGATCCACCCTAAAACAATTCATATCTTGGTGTCTTAACACTCACCTTGTTCAGGTGACTGGTCTGATGCAGGTAGAGGATAAACTTGAATCCAGGCCTCACACAACAGTGGAGAGAGAACTGTGGTGGGCATAGTAAAAGCCACTTTGGCACCTGCAGCTCCTTTTTAACCCAGAAATTTCAGTTTACACAAGAGCTGAAAAAGCTCAGTGCAACACATAACTGTCACGAAGCTTTAGACAGAGAGGAGTCAATTTTTGACATGTTGATTTTGTTTCTGGTGAGAACAATATTTCACCAGGAAAATACCAACCACCTTTATCCAAAACTATCACCTCCTTTGCATATAAAGACAAAACACCACCCTGCCCAAAAGATACACACTTGTATTTCTAATTATAGGTGCCAGAAACTGTGGGGCAACCAGTATCTTCCTTCTCTTCAGTGTTTTGATATGACAATTGTTGGAAAGCTGCTATTGAGATCAAAACTGACCAGCAGGACCATGGCTGGAGAGAAAAGAAGGCAGAAGATCAGGACAAAAGTAGTAAATACTATACCTATAGCATATTTTTATAAGGCTCCTGCTTATTTATTCAAACTGTAAAAAGACACCTTTTAAAATACTCAAATGCTCTTTTTAACAGGGATGTTTGCTCATGCAGCACAGTGACCTTGGTACACAGTAAAAGCCAATACAGTTACCGAAGACTGATTTCAATAACTTTCTGGAAAGGGTCCAAAGCAGCTTTTCTTTCTGCAGTCTCTGCATCAAAAACAACAACCTAACATAGAAAAAGGAAGACAGACTGTAGCTGCTCTTGAACCTGGTGTAAGAGACATGCGGTTTTCTGCTACCACCACAAAATTCATTACAACATATTTCTATGGGGAGTGTCAGATGACAACGCCCTACCTACCACTTGCCATGGCTACACATCAGGGCTAGCAATGAACTACCATATTTCTATTCCTGCATTAAATAGTGCAACGCTTGCTTAAATACAAATTCTTTTTAGCAGTAGAATAATTTTACTTAAGAACTGTGGTGTTTTGTCCATTATAGACAAGGGAAAGTGCTGCAATGCTGTTGTTCTGCTTTTTAAAATGTTTCATTACTAATACTAAATATCCACTAGTTTAAATATACTCAACCAGCCAGCTACCAAAATAAATTATTCTACCACTGGACCCATCAAAAAAAAAAAAAAACCAACAAAAAAAACCCCCAGCCAACACTGATAATCTTTGCAGTAGCCAAGTGTACCTTGATGTTAGTCTATACACACAAATGAGGATGTCCTTATTCAGAATACAAATCTCTCCAATCCTTAAGTGCTCCATCAGGAGCCTTGGACTGCACCTCTCTGCACACAATTTAAGCTGCCTTCTACAGGATGCCAAACAAATATATTCACAGGGACAGAGCATTACCAAAACAAATACCAAGACATGAACAAAACCAGTCTTTAACCAATAATTGAACAGAGCCAGTTCAGTCTCTCTTCAGCAATAGCACTGCTCATAATTTCTTTTCACATCTCATTGGAAACTATTTAAACAATGGCCTTTCCATATCTTTGTTCACACAGATCTTTCTGTGAAATATTTATTCATGGCCAAGTGGACTATATTGTTTATTCATGATTGGTCAAGTAGTGCTTTTTTGTTCACTGGACATGCAATGCTTGCAATGAAGCTTGAAGTAAGGAAGCTTGCCAAAACTCTAGAGAATAAAGCCTGGAAAGATCAAGGTTCACCAGACTGTCAGCAGGAACTAAAAAATAATAATAATTAAAAAAAAAAAAATCACATCCTTTTAAGGTTTCAGGCCTGGCTTCAGAGCAAACTTCTTCAGAAAGATGCCTAAGTGCACCCTCAGGTCCCTTAAGGGACCCAGCAAGACTTAAGAACAGGTCTAAGAGATGTCACGAGTCAAGAACTCATTATGATGCTGCTGTCAGGACCCTCATCAGATGTGTCCATCTGAGGAGAAAAGCCACCTATGCGGTTACAGAAAAGGTCTAAAATCTATAGTGACGTCCCCTAAAACTGCCAGAGTTGCACGAACACTACTCATCATTACTCCTGAGGGCTTTTTGTACTAGATTTATTTAAAAAACAAACAAAAAAACCCCCACCCAAACACCACCACCAAAACCCAAACCAAAGAAATTAGTTTAAGGGTTAACTTGTATTTCTCACTGAAAGCACAAGTTTAAAGGCTGTATAAAGGCACCCATTTCTATCTGCATGGCCTCTTTATGAGTTATCAAGTTTGGTCTTTTTGTCATAACACATTTCCTTTTCAAGTTTTCATGGAGCATGGGGAAAAAGACATTTCTCAAGCAGAGACAGAACAATGTCTAACCATGTCAACTGATCAGCAGAACTCTGACAGACGTCACATACAGATTAGCAGGTATGAGATCAAAATTAGGAAAAAAATGTCAAGATGTTCTCTTTCAAGTAATTACCAAGCACATCGCAGCCAAAACTAACATTTCTTTACCTGTCAGTATGTCACCTCCCTTAAGTTTTCTGTCAAGAGAGACTTTGCTGCACACTTTGCACATTTGCAGTTTGGCCTACTTTAACTTACGTGGGGAGCAAGTGTCACACTTGAAGGATATAATGGAAAAATAGTTAGGCAAGATGTCTCTACTCTTTTATTTTTGAGGTTGTATCTTAACTATCTCCTTTCTCTTGACCTGTTAATATGAGGTAGAGAAGAGTAATCTATGAAATAAGCAAGCTTTGCCCCCAAAATCAGGTCTTCTCAGAAAAGTTAGTGTAACTACATTGCTGATTAGACAAGTGTTTTATCAATTCCAAGTCCATAGTTTCACCCTCCGCCTATTTCAAATAATAATGAATACTAGTTAATTACAAATTGTTACAAATCTTGCGCAGCCACAGAAACAGACAAAATATGTAAAGGTGTTAAAGATATGCTTAATGAGATGCTGTAAGCACAAAGTAGCCAAGGCCAGTACTATCTTCATAATTCTATTTTGCAAGTATAATATCACGTACATCCTTTGCTCATGCATGCTCATCTTTCCCAACATAAGTACCTTTGAGACCAGCATTTAACTCCTCAAACATTACTACATCCTCCATCAAGGACTCCATTGTTTCACCTTCCAATAATATTAAAACAACATCCTGTCATCCTTCTGTAGGATCAAAAATAAAGTGGTATTGCTCCTATTTTCTGCTACAATTATAAAATCTTACTTCTTTGGTTCTGTGCTTCTTCCCTTTTATGCTCCAGATAACTCATTAAAACTAACACATTCTGCCTCCCATTATAAACCTAATAGTCCAACTTTTCTTCTTTTCCTACCTTCAGTATAGATTAAAATATTACACAGTTAAACTCTTGAATACACTCTAGGCACCACCTAAGTCATTTTTACAACAGTGCCAATGAATCCTCCAAGAGCAACCACGCTACAAGTTCAGAATCCTTCAAATCCAGCAAATAAAAAGGGTGATTTTCCTCAAACAGTTCTAGACAGGAGGCAAAGGACCCCAAAACTTGCATCTTCACCATCATGAAATAACTTTTTTCAGCACCAGCTTCAAGATCCTCAAGAAATATCTAGTGAGGACTCCAGATTAAAAATATTAAAATTTCTTATAAATAATTAAAATTGTCTGCTGAGAGGGAGAAAAAGAAAATCAAGTCTTCTAGGACAAAAAAACCCCACCCAAAACCCAGCAAAAGTGAGTATCTTTTGTAATGCAAATAGTCCCAGAAAGATTCAAGCAGTACTCCAGTACTTTTCCCAGTACTGAAGACCCAACAAAAAACAGACAAACAAAAAAAACCTCACCACAAAACAAAAGAAAACCCAACAGAAGGAAGAAGAAGGAAGAAGAAGGAAGAAGAAGGAAGAAGAAGGAAGAAGAAGGAAGAAGAAGGAAGAAGAAGGAAGAAGAAGGAAGAAGAAGGAAGAAGAAGGAAGAAGAAGGAAGAAGAAGGAAGAAGAAGGAAGAAGAAGGAAGAAGAAGGAAGAAGAAGGAAGAAGAAGGAAGAAGAAGGAAGAAGAAGGAAGAAGAAGGAAGAAGAAGGAAGAAGAAGGAAGAAGAAGGAAGAAGAAGGAAGAAGAAGGAAGAAGAAGGAAGAAGAAGGAAGAAGAAGGAAGAAGAAGGAAGAAGAAGGAAGAAGAAAAAGAAAAAAAAAAATAGAAACCCACTACTTTACAGGCCTTCTAAAATTTTGATGTTACAGAGGCAGAAGACTGTTAATATTTCGGCCAAAGTGGAAGCAAGAAGCACAAGAAGGAATTTGAAGTAGTTTGTTTCCATGAAACATCCACCTTGGTTTTGTACATCTTAAAGAACTAGATATTTGCATAAATAATGAAAATAAATTTGATAAAAATGTTTATGGGCTAATTTCAGTTTTCCTAACATCCTAGAAGCAGCTATTACTGTTTATGTCACCACATTACTGTTCACAGCACAAATAACAAGCAACTCTTCCAGCCACCACCTCAAGCCATGGTGGATACATTTTATAAGCAAGCAGGACAAAACCTGATGTATGGTTTAAAAGTGCTAACAAGTCACAGAACGCATTTGTACAATCTTATTTTCAGAACCATCACAATATGCAGAGTCTTTGCCATCAGAAAACTTCAGTCGAGTGGTATTGTACCACCACAACAATGGGGCCAATCAGCTACTCTCACAGCTGCTTTGCAACCTGAAAGAAGAGGATTAATGATGACAATTCTGCTGACAAGGAGACACTGCTGGCAGGAAGAAATGTGCCATCATGTTACTTTCCAGCTGGGCTCCACAGACAGTGATGTTCCCGTACTTTGTCGTGTGTACAAGGTGCCATTGACTTCTCTGATCCAATTGCTCAAACTGAGTAAAAAAAGCTGATGGAGGATTTCAGCTTTTCTGTTATCCAGTTGGTTATTGAAGCATCTTTTGTGCTATTACTGTTTCTTGTTTCCCCCCTAGATATAACTGTTAGTCTGATAAATCTGTGCTGTAATTACTAACAAACAGCCCAGTTATGAAAGCTCCTACCTTACTGTAGTCAGATGGGGGCAAAATATGGCATATTTATATAGGTATTGCTGTAAACACACCCGTACTGCATATAAGAAATTCATATATATTTGAGACCTTTTCAGATAAACATATACATTGCCCTCACATTACTTTCACCTCCATCTTTCCCACTGGATTTTTACTTTTTTCTGCACATTGTCCCTCAGTCAGTTACAGCAGGTAGCAAAAGTCTTTCATCTTCCACGGACGAGGTAAAGTAGCAGGAGCAAGGAAGTTTGGGGCAGAAGTAACTGTTGTCAAAAACAAGCTTTCATTTTTTTCAAAGCGAAAACCTATCAATCACACTGAGTAAACAAAAACCTGTCACTGTCTCATCATGCCCATAACACAATTAAAGTGCCAGAAAAGTTTCCAGAGATCATCTAGTCTGTCCTAAAGCTAGATTATTTCTATCTAAAGCAGTATGTATTGTATGGCTAATTCAACCCACTTATTATAAGTAATCATTTCACACAACACAGAATTTAGTTATACAGTATAAGTGATACCAAGAGGAAGGCAGGAAAGCCCCAACAGAAATACGCGCTTGATATTCTCACTCTGGGACAGGTTTAACACTTGCATTTCTGAAGGCTGAACAAAAGAGCCGACAGAGGTGAGAGGTATTTTTCATTCCAAAATAGCCCCCAATTTTTTTTTTTTCCCTCCAGTGCTGCTCTTTTTTTCTCTAACTTACTCCTTGAAAAACAGAACTTGCCTTTCTGAGGTGATTAAGAGATGCAGTCTGACCACTAAAGACACTTCTGGCACTCCAGCCTCCTCTTGGGTTTTATCTGGAGTGGGAGGAGCAGCTTGGGACAGTGATAAGGAAGACAACCAGGGGTAGCTGTTTGGGTATGAAAAAATTAAAAGTTTTGTTAAAATACAGAAGTCTATGCACCAAACTGGCTTTATTTTTGTAGAAATGAAAATCCTCAAGGAAAAACAGAAAATCTATTTACTCCAGACTGACCCCAAATTCCTTATTTTTCATTTTTTCATTTACAAGAAACAACCTACTATACATCAAGTACAATAATTTTCGGAAAATAAACAGACCAGAAAGCTACAAGTTTTCTCTCATAAAGCTGGTAGGGAAAGAGACAGGAAGAAAGAGGCAGAAGGAAAAGGTTTTTCCCTCCTCACAAGATTTTCCCTCATTTTTCCCCATCCCCAGTCAAAAACTCTACAGCCAGCAAAGCCACCTGGATTTAGATCAACTCGAACACTGCCGCATGCAACCATATAAGAGGCTCGGTTCACACTAGCTTAGAGATACACATTAAGCCACCATAGCTTTCCTCAGTAGTGTACAGCTATCACACCATTCATCATGACACAAACAGAAAGCGGGGCCAACTTTGGAGAAGAATCAAACCAGCGGAAACATTCCTACATAGATAGGGTCCTGCAGATTAACCCAATTTTGTCAGCACCTTGAAAGAAGCGTTCTCGTAGCTGCTAAAGAAGATAGAGCCTTCCCCTTTTCGTGTTACAGAAGAACCAGCTGTTGAAACTCAACCCATGCCAGTCCAGCCCATCTGCTCAACACTGGCTGCAGAAGGGCACACACAGCGGAATACAGAGAGGGAAAACAGGGGATCCACACAGGCCATCCTTTGAAGAACAGACAGTACGATAAGGATTTTTGTATGTCTCTAGGCCGCAAAGCAAGTCAGGATTTGCCTCTGATCCTTTACTTATCACTATTGTCATACAGGCCATTACGTTCTTTGAGAGATTTTGCTGTCCGTGCATCCTCAGACTAAAGCAAATCCTCAATAAATGGCACTTGTTATCCGAGGTCCAGACAGCATCTAAGCTTGGAAGAGAGCACAGCAAATGCAAACAAACAGGCTTGTCTGCATTCGCTTTCCCAAGCCTACCCGTACCTCTCACCAGGATCAGCAGGGTCCTTCACTGGCGGTAAGTACTCTTTGGGGAAATCCACACAGAGCTCTGGGGCCTAAGGGGCCTCTCCCCCAGCTCCTTCTTTGGGCTCTGGCCGCCATCCAGCATCTCCCCTGAGGTGTGCAGTGAACAACCCCACAGAGGTGAGCCCGTTCTCGGGAGGCTCTGAGGAGCCAGCTGGATCCACAGGACGACAGTCCAACATTTCCTCTAGAAAGGTGACATCGAGGACACTTCCCCAGTAAGACAAACCCAGCTGGCTTTCCCTAGAGATGACATTCCTGAAGACACCACCTGCAGCAGCAGTGAATGACTTTGCACAAGGTGTCACGCAGGGGGTCCAGAGGCTTAGTTTGCAGATGAATGTGCTGCTATAAAAACATAATTAGGTCTCCTGTATACACACATTGAATTAACTCTTCCCACTGCCAGGCAGTTTGGTCTAATAGCTCCTAAACAACAAACAGGATTTACTTCATCTTTTTGTTCAGCTTGTCTGTGAAGCTACAAACTAGCCGAGCTATTTTACAAGTATTTGTGGAAACACACTGCTCGCTGTAACTGAGCGCTTTAAAGTTCATTTAAAATTAGCCTGGGTCTTTGCAAAACTATGCACAGTACCAGTACCAGAGTTTCCTTTCTTTTTCTCTCATGTCTCTCTTCTCTCAGAAATGCTGGTTTGTTTTTCTTTTAACTTTACTTCTAAAATATACAGACCATTTTGTAAGCCAAACCCAATGTATTTACCTCTCCCCACCCCCAAAGAATTTACCCTCTATCAGATAAAGAAGGCTCTCTGAAAAGAGTTCTATCTTCTAGCCTGAGCAATTAATCATCTTGGTAACAGCAGACTGTGGAAAAAAGTCAAAGAACACACCTCATAAAATCAAATCCTGTGTTTTGCTGTTTCTCTCTTTAGAAAATAAAGAAAAAAGCTAAAAAAGACCACCCCAAACTGATGAACTCTGCAACAATGCATCTTCAAAGCTTTTCCCAACTGGCAAAACATACTGGATGATTAATAAATGTGTTCTGTAAGTAGAAGGATGAACTGCTAATGGCAAGTCAGTTTCTGCACTGATTTCTTAAAAAGCCATGTTGAGTAAGGACGTATTTTTGACTGAATACACTTGCATAAAGATACCATTATCTCTTGAATTGATACTGAATACTGAAAAGCATTTTTGAAAAACAAAAATAATCAAGAACTCCAGCAGCCAAAAAAACCTTCACCCTATGATATTACAGTTGCATTATGCAAGCTAACTGAAATAAGCTGTTTGCTAAAAGGCTATTCAGAGAAGACCATTGACAGTACTTGATGGCTGACATGGACCATTGAGTAGGCAAAGCATCTATGTTCTGCAGAGTGAAAACTGCTTACCTGGGACAGATCTATTAGGCTGTGCAGATTCATTGATAGGAACAGAATTATAGACATGACAGTACCACCGAGGATATTAGATCATGAAGGAATGAGACTAAAAGATTACTGTAGTAACTGATGGACTGTTAAGGGCTGGCAAGTCTATTATTTTTTTCCACTCCTGATTTCTTAGCATTGTCATTCCACTGCTAATTATCTAATTAAAGGAGCTGCGTGATATTAACAGCATATCTACTTCTTGTGGAGAGCTGAGAAGACTGAAGATTAAGAACACATGGTCCCTTGCCACCTTTGGAACAATGACAGAAGCAACATTAGCAAAAGAAATAACATGCTTTTTGTTAAAAAGTCCCTAAATTCTCCAAGAACATCAAGTTCATAACCTGCTGACAAACAGAGCACCTGAGAGTTAGCCCCAGAACGCTAAGCAAATGCCATGTACAGTGAAAGGCAAAGTTTACAATCCCAGTGTAAGATGAGAGGAGCTAACATTTCATAGGGAAACAGGCAATTCATCTGTTGTTTTAGGTATTGCATACCATGATTCACAGAGTCAGCATATAGATGCAAGCTTTTACTTAGCAGCTTGCAAACAACTGTCAGTCTTGGGGTGGCTTGATTTGCTGATAAGCTTGGGGTGCAGGCAGCGCTCTCAATGGGTAGCAGGGGCCAAGAACCCTGGAAGCGAGATTAATTCACAAATATAAAATGGCAGCAGAACTTGGTGCACTGCTTGGACTTTAAACACAGCATTTATTAACTGGAGAGCTATGTAAGACAACACCATGCAGAGGAAGCATGAAAAGCTTTCTGTTTTGAACCTCTTCTCTCTAGCAGTGTGAGTGGATCAAAAAGTGGGATGACTTTTCTAAAGTAGCTCAACTTTCTAAAAAATAAAACATGGATTAGTAGTTTTACAAGTACTTTATTCCTATCCTCTTTGTGACAAAATTATCAATATCGGCTTATTCCTCAAGCTTGGCCTAATTGACCATATTCTACTAGTGATTCTGAGAGGCTTAATTTTTAGGTGTTGAATTAGCAGCACCTTAAAAGAGCAGATCTCCTTTTGAAAGGCAAAGCAGTAATTGAGCATTTCTAGAGACCAAAGAGTGCAATACAGGTGCCTCACTTGAGGCAACTGACACATGCAACTGTTCTAATTGCTTTTGAAAATATTGGCTTCAGTGTTGAGCAAAATAAGCAACCCATCAGGACAGTTGCACATGTTCTTTTAGCCAAACTTACAAAAATTCCCCTCATTTTACCTCCTACTATTCCCAATTTCTTCTCTTGCCTTGTCTGCAGCCCTTACAAAACATATAGTCAACACTACCCACAGAGTTATTCAAACAAACAAAACCACAGTAGTGGGACAGCTATTGATCCCATCTTTATAATTTTTAGATTGTGCTCAAGAACCGAAAAATGGTTTATACTTTGATTGCTCCATGGCCAATAGCATGCTTTACAGGCTGAAGGACTGACACAGGTTATCGTAAAACATTTCCTTGAATCTCTTAAATGCTGTGAAATTTTTCAATGTGTTATCACAAAGTCATTAATTTGAGTACATATCCATTTGAATAAATGGTCAATTCATACCTGAGAACTATACTTTCAGTTTTATAGAGTCAAAGGTATAGAGTCTACCTTTACTTCTGTCAACTTAAAACTTCAAAGAACATCCTTCCAATAACTTCAATTTAATGATGTTCATCATCACCATCAGCAACAAGCTCAGATTCTGGAATACTGACAAAGTTTTAGCTCTTCATAGTGCCCCTTAATATTTTTGAAATATATTGCAGAAACTGATCCTCCATACCAAATGTTTCCAAGCAGAGCCTCTAGAAGCTGCATTAAAAATCTGTAGCTTATCAATTTCGCCATGCTGAAGAATGTTTTTACAGCAATTTTTCACAGTACCTCCAAGGAACATAGCATTTCTCAGAAAACATTCAAATTAACCATAGTCTGTTAGTCCTTAAAGTATGACAAAAAGACAAACAAGTTGCAGCATGCTGCTGTCTCAAAAATGTCCAGCTTCAGGTGACCTTAGAAAGCTCCAGAATGTTTTGTCCAAGCATGAAAGACTAGATTTGTCATAGTGTTAGTCTGCACTATATAGAGAGGATTTAACCTACAGCATATTCAACCATTGAACAGAACGACTGCAAATTTACTTCCAAACATATCATTTTGAATACTATAGCAGTTATAGTTTCCTCTAGATTCCATAGTTGAGATTACCAGGTGGCAACATTTACTGTAACAGAAGATAAATATTGAATCAAACCAACCAGTTAATTTGTTGCACGAGCCGAAGACCTTGTTAGAAGTCACAAAACCCCAAATTTGTTCCTTCGCGCTGAGGTCTCCACAGTATATTTTTACTAACTGCACCATCTACTGGCAGAATCTTACAACTGTTTTCAATCGATTCCCCCTACATACAAGTTTTGATACTTCAGTGGTTCTCAATCATCTAACAACCCTTGAAAGATCACAGGCAATTTCTGTGAAGTTCATAAAAGGCAATAAGAAAAGATAATCCATTTTCAGACTTAAATTAGCTATTAGTGTGCCTTCACCTCAACTGGAAAAGGGTACCTAAATCAAAGAAAAGTGAAATCACCATCTTGCTTAGTTCAACTATTAAAACAGTAGTGCTTCCTACCCCTAGCCTCCCAACCCCCCCCCCCCCCCAAAAAAAAAAAAGAAAACAAAAAAAAAGATCCATAAGACACCTAAATATTTCCACAGATCTGGTTAGTGTAATAACCTGGGTGGACACAAGACAAAAAAAAAAAAAAAAAAAGCAGGACCACAGTAACTAAACTTTGAAAAAGAACTGCATGAGAAAACAAATCTAGATGGTGTGCATGGTAACTGGGATAGCCAAGGAAAGTAGTCATTCTTATTTTTACTTTTTTCATGCATTTAAATCTTACAACTCATACTCATGTCAAAGCAGGCAAAGTAAAAACAAGAAAGTAAGTCATCTGTGTACCATCTAGCTTATAACATCAACCGGTAGATACATTACAACAGTAAGACCAGCAACTGATTACTGGAGCATTGTAGCAGTAACAGATCACTTATTTATTTCCCAGTACTTTGCAGTTTTTTAAAAAGTTTCATAATCCAGACTGGATCGGTCTTAAACTGTATAGCAACAGGAACAGCAAAAAATACACAGTTCATCTTCAGAAACAGTCACTGAACACAGTAAGCTTCTCCTTTCATTTTTATCAGGTCATTTACACCCACTTCTGTCCTTGGCTATATTTTACTGGGCTCAAAGTCTTCCCTTACTTTTGCCTGCAGTGCCCCTGCCATTCTTCACTGGAAAGAAAGAAACCTAAACACTGGACCAGTTCTCTGCCTGCTTCTCTCTGACACATCACAAGATGTCATCACTTCTACTTGGAAAGGACATTTGCCCAAAAGGGACACCTTTAGAAAAATAAGGTGAAGCTTCTCAAAATAAAACACCTCAGTGTACAATTTCAGATACATTATTAGAAAGCAATCATTTATGTCTTGCACGTATCTAAGAGTTTGTTTTCTGATTTCAAGAGAGCACAAGACTTGGTTGAACTGGATAGTGTCATGAGAAATATTAATTTTTTTGGTATTAGAAGAAACACAAGGATTTGCAGATTCAGTGAAATACATGGTCGTATTCAACACCTTTGGTAGCCTTCACTAACTCCCTAACCAGAAGCACCTTTGGGCAGCATAAATTAACACAAAATGGCTCTATCAAGTACACAAAGCCTCTTTCCTGTGTCTAAAGTGAGGGACCTAGAAACACTTCTGAGCTTCCAATAGACATCCACACCGTAACTGCCTAAGTCTGTAACAGAACAAGACCTGGGGGGGTTCAGTGCTCCCTCACCTTTGAGCCTCTCCTTGAGGAGAAGCAGGAATAAGAGCTACCTTATGCTCTGGCCAAGCCCTTGATCTGGGGGAGTCTGGGTCAGAGATCACAGAGCACGCCGCACAACAACGGCATTGTGCAGTTGCCTTGTAGCACAAGGATGTTTCAGGGAGGATAAGGGAGAACACAGTCACGCCACCCCAAAAGATCACCCAGCTATTTGCTGACATACAAGAAATGCTGTCTTCTGAAGGTCAGTGTGCTGCATCGCATCCTTGCGAGGTACTTAGAGAGCAAGCTCTGTGAATACTTTCCTCACTCCCCCCCAAAGCATCTGTACCAGCAGTTGATCACAGGGACCATACCTTTGCTCATGTTAAAGGGCCAAAACATAACAGTCATTGCAGATGTAAAGAGAAGCTAGTCCAGGCCATCCGTAAGAGCTCGAATTAAAAAATGGTTGCATCTTCCTCTGAAGTTTCAGCCATCGATCTAGGCAAAATACAAGGTTAGATAAATTACTGGCCCTATTCAGAAAGGCAACATCTATATTCCTTAAGATCTACATTACCAATGGACTGTTTTTACCTCAGAACAAGGGACTAAATAGTCTTCCTACACACACCAATTGCCACTAAATTACCATGAGATCTACTCCAACCCACACAAGAATCTATTTGTATCCTCACTGCAGTTTTGGCAGTACATCAATTACTTTGACAACCCTCACAACTGTAGGAATACGTATAAACCTTGATCCAAAGATGAAATACTGCTTTCATTAGCTTAAAATAGCATTAGATAAGCAAACCTGCCAGCTATATTAGAACACTTTGCTGTTCTATTATGTTCTAGAGGAACCATCTCCTCCCTTTTACCTCTGCCTTTCTGGTAGTTTGCAGCAACACACCAGGGAATACAAAGAGCTCAAAACCTGCAGCGGACTCCCTGCGTCAGCCATGCTAACTATTTACTCCAAATGGCTTTTATTTAAATTTAGCGGCTTGCAAACAGTCACTGTCAATTTGTTAGGTGATGGTAAAGTGGTGATCTTTTGTTCTGCACAGTTTTAAAAGGCAGATAATTGCAGACAGATAATCATGGGTATAGCCTGTAGCCTACGATCACTGCAGAAGAACACCCTGCTGACCTGTAAAGAGACAAGAATCAGTGTCAGAAAGATGCTGCCTTATGAATTTAAAAGGCTCCAGGGAAGAAGGACAAGGAAGCACTACATACCTCTCTGTTTTTACTTCTATTAGAGATTATTTCTGGTTCTTCTCTGGTTTGAAAGACTCAGTGACTGAATAAATCGATTGTTTGTGCTACATGTCCTTGCCCCTCCTATCTGTACAGCTCAGTAATTTATCCCCCTACAAAATGTAATGCTGCCTTAAGGATTCTTGAAATTATACGTGACCAACTACACATCCACTAGATGACTCCCGGTGCCCCAACAGCGTAGCTCAGAATTTGGCTTCATAGCTTCTGCCCACTGCAAAATTTCCAAAGTTATCTGTACTAGGATCAAAGACCCTGCTCTATCCTGGTCACAGCTCTTCAGCTCCTACCACCCTGAAAAGGTTCTCCTTGTTGTAAGGAGTAGCAAACCTTCAGAGCAGAGTGACACTCGGCTCTTCAACACTACCGATTTGGGAACCATTATCTTAAAGGCTGAAGTATGAGTCTTTTTCTGTTGTCAGCTCTACATCTGCACCACCAACAGCTGGTCTTTCTTTTGCCTGGGGTCTTCAACTGCCTCCCTGCCTCTCCAGCCTTTTATATTGCCAGAGCTTTTCTCCCCTACAAAGTATGCCTGCCTAGAGTGTATCAAAGCTAACTGGAATGTGAAAAAATCAGATGGTCAACCAGAAGTCAAGGATTACAGAAAGTGGAAATTTTCTCTGATGTATTCAAACAGTCTAATTTGGAAGGCAGGTGAATATAGTACGTGCAAAATGGCGTTAAAAAAATAGGTAATCTTGCTTTTCAAGGAATTGCACAGGGTTTTGAAAACAAACAAGTACACATTAAAAAGGCTTTTATCCCTTTTTCTGTTGATATTACACTTTGAATACTGTAAAAAAGTTAATTATATTACTGATACTGCGGTAAGAATGTTACAGAAAATATACCATCCAGCAAACACTGTGCAGCAAGTAAATAATCAAAGATTACTTAAGAATAAAAGATAAATGGAATGAAAGAGGGAATGGGAGAAGGAAAAAAATATTTATGGCAACTCCTCTGATGCAGGGTCATTTCATTATACTGTTAAAATAAAATAGCATTTTCACAATGCAATTATGCCACAGAGTAGGAATGATTTCACTAGAAATTCACAGGTTTGGCTTGCTAGGCTTGAGCAGGCAGAAAGAACTTTTATCTCAATGGTCCCTGACACAATATTGCTACACAAAGATAACACCTTCTAAGTTTTTTAATTAGTTCCACATGCTACTCTGTCACATTTGGAAATTAGGAACCAGAAGAACATATTTTTTCCTAAAGTCTTGAAAGAAGAAAACATCATTTTGTAAAGTTCATCTCCAAGTATCAGAGACATTAATGTCTGCATGCTCTCACCCAACATCCACTGGTCTCAAGCAGCAGATACTCAATCTTACTCCACATAAAAATCAAGAAATACAGAAAATTACAGAAAAGAAAAAAATAGTAGGCCTACCTAGACTTAAGTTACACTAAAACATTAGCAGCATAATGAGCCTTTTGCCAGTTTCTCTGCCATTATGGTTTCATTAAGATGCAACATTCATCCTGGATGCACTCCTATTCCCTCTCTGCCTAAAAGGGCTTGGAAAGCTCTCATTAGCTCAGCAACATAGAGGAAGGACTGAACACAGGTATCAGGGAGCTTCTCTGCAAGGGAAGCCAGGCTGTGGCTACAGCCCAGGCAGGGCATTGCCCCACCGAAGAGGGGACAGCCCCAGAGCACCCCAGCAGAGCCAGGGTGGGGACACTGCCAGGGGCTGGGGACCATCACACAAGGTGAGGGAAGGTCAGGTCATCTAGGACCTCCAGGCAGCAAGCCAGGACTATGGACACAGGGCTGCCTGTCTGACCGGAGCTCCTTACCACAGATGGAGGTCTCAGGTGAGGCTAGTCAGGGCAATTAAGGCTCTCAACCAATTAAGGCTCCCAGTGCTCTCTGGGCCATGATAATAGGCACTGATTGCAATAACATGATGCCATGACAGTAACCAAAGCTTATAGCTTTTGTTGGTTTGTTTTCTGAGGTTCTACTTTGCCTTTCTCAGTACGAGTGCCTTAGTTAGCCTTGTCTCTTTACTCTGAGATAGACACGCTAGCTATTATTTACACCAAACTGTTTTCCTGCAAGGAAGACCCCTCACAGAACTATCTACTTGCCTCTCCTAGAATGAATAGTTTGTGCTCTTCATAGGAAGACATGGAAAAATAAGGACACCTTATTTCGACCTCAATTGCAGGACTCTCTTTTCTTCCTGAGCCATAGTCGTTGCCTTCTCTCTGATCAAAATATTCAAGTCATAACAATTAGTGATGGCTCTTTGTGATTAGTCACCACTTTCTTCTCTACCCTGTGATCTTACTGACACTTTCTGTTCTGACCAAGCTGCAAAGCCGTAGGACAGCAGCCAGCCAGCTATTTTAGCTGGAATAGCTGCCCTCCCTTATTCCAGAAGACAGCCCCAAAACTGCCTTGACCCTAACCAACATCAAGTGGAATTATGCAATCTCCATTCTAGAGTACAGGAAGAGCACAAGAAAGGTATGTTTTTTTCTTAAAATTCACATTTATACATATTTAGAGCAAGAAATAATGTATACTCCAGAATACCTAACACCAAATTATATTTAAATAATGCCATATATATTGAATCCAGCAACACAAAGGATAAATAAGAGACACTTGGAAGGGAAACACATCTTCTAACGGGCTAGTTAAAAAAACCCTTTACATTAGCCAATTTTATTGGTTTTTTGAAAATACCTCACCTAAATGTCATAATGGCAGTATCAAAAAGTACTTTGTGAAGGCAAAGTGATGTACTTCTAGTCTATTAGGCACAACTATTTTCCATTTGTTAAAGCTGAATTTATGGTGAAGGTGAGCAGAGGTGTTTGCAGCTGCCTCAGATATTTCCCAGCTCAACTGAGGAGTTTCTAAATGAGAGAACCCAGTAGGCAAGTACTGTGCAAACACAAAAACTCATGAACACATATGCATATGCTTTGTGTACAATGCCAGCACAGTCTGGCAAATACAGCAAAACATTTTAAATATTTCAGGAGGGGGAATAAAGGAGTTCTTTGGGTTTTGAAATGATGATGACCAAGAAATATGAATAAAAGCCTGTTTAAACAACACCTACCCAATATTCATCTCATTGGCCAAGTGGTATAAGGATCTAAAAGCAAAAGTTAGCTGCAAATTCAAGGGCAAAAAGAGCAACTTCTTCACCTACACATGATTTGGGCTTGCTGAATTCAAACCCACAGCCATCATTTAGACCAAGCACCTTCTAACAAGGCTATGGAAACAAGACTTCCCAGAATTGTTATTTCACAATACTGAAAAGCATTTGAAGAACTCTTATTTCATGGTGTGGAATAATTACTTGGTGTATGTCAAAACGAGCTGATGTTCAGGGAGATTAACCCAGCCCTGCCAGCTGTATGAATCACACACTTCTTTGTCTTATTCAGCATCTGTGCCTTATTTTGAGCACAACTCTAACTGTAACAGCCATGTAAATCTGGAATAAATCTGGTAAAGTTAACGAACATGATTCAGATTTTTACCAGTTTGAGAGTAGTTTTGGCTTTCAGTAGACAAATGGACCACAGGTTGTGAACCAAGCATACTGAGAATGAGAAAGTCCATTTGTTTAAGGACAAGGATGAAAATAAACATGAACAGCTGCCTCCACCACTCGCCAGTCCATCTAAACAAGGCAAGGTTCCAATTGGAAAGAGTTGCACAAATATATTACAGAGCATATGAAAGCACTAAAGGCTGCAGAGATGGCTTTACTTTAGATGTTTCCTGAACTGTAGGGTCTACTTCACAAAACTGGAGCCTGTACTCAAAATAAAATCCTGAACTTTTTAGTTATTTAAGTGAGTACTTAAGTTTTGAAAACTTCCTCCTTGGCTCTCTTTCCTCTCCCTACTTAAGAAAATCAACAGAAATGAACTTAAACAAGACATACCTAGTTGTGGGCAGGGGAGAGGGGGGGAATTCTACTAGTTTGTCATTTGCATTCTGCTCTAATGTCCTTTGAATACATACATATATATATTTATATGTGTATATTACCCCATATAGGTGTAAGGATCCATTTTTTGTGAGCACTTCAGAGAAGACTCAATGTTATTTAGCACTTACCACCCACAGAGATCCTGGTACCCAGCTAGAGTTCCTAAACAACTGGATAGTACAATTTTAAAAATACTCCTTCTATACAAGAAGTTTTCAAAGTTAGCAATCTAATTTAAAGTTATTCCTATCATATTCAGAGCTGTCCGTATATTTCTACCATCCTCCTCAGTTAGGTAAACACACTAGCAGAAAAGCACTTTCCGGTGGGACTATTATAGTAACAGCTACTTCAATTTTCAGTTTGTACAGAAATTTCAAACAGCCTTAGCTGATATATGTTTTCAGTGATAACCAGTGAAAAGCCTCAAGCTCAAAAATCTCCAAAGAAAAAAATCTCCTGTGCCCTCTTAAGTGATTTTACAGCAGAAAGAGAATTACTCACATGAAGTGCAAGCATTGCCACTTCTAACATGTAGTCTTATGTCCTCATCCTCCCATCCCCAAGCCTGCTTGCTCTCTGCCATCTTAGCCTATTTTAAATCCAGAGGAATAAAGCAGTAACTCACTTCAGTTATGATCCACAAATGCTGTAACGTAAGTGATCCATATCCAGCCTGTAAAGCCAGACTGGAACAGCAGTTGGCAGTAATTTTAACAGTCTCTCAGAAATTCACATTACAGGCTGAGAAGCTTATTTAGCACAGTGGTTTTCCTTTGAGGTTGAAGTATTCTGTCTGCAGGAAGTAACTGTCCTGTCTGGGCATCTGTCCTGGTTTTGGCTGGGACAGAGTTAATTTTCTTCATAGTAGCTGGTACAGTGCTGTGGTTTGGATTTAGTGTGAGAATAATGTTGATAGCAACAACTAAAACATCCTCCCCTCCCAGCCAACTCCCCCAGTTTATATACTGGGCATGACGTCCTATGGTATGGAATATCCCTTTGGCTAGTTGGGGTCAGCTGTCCTGGCCATGCTCCCTCCCAGCTTCTTGTGCACCTCCTCACTGGCAGAGCATGGGAAACTGAAAAATCCTTGACTTAGGATAAGCGCTACCCAGCAACAACTAAAACATCAGTGTGTTAACAACAGTATTCTCATCCTAAATCCAAAATGCAGCACTGTACCAGCTACTAGGAAGAAAATTAACTGTATCCCAGCCAAAACCAGGACAGCATCTCAGCAGCTTAAAATACCCTGAATCTGTGTCTGTACATGGAAATTAAAAATTTCTGGGAACTTTCTACTACTTGTGCATCACTAGTCAAGTGTCAAGCCTTTGTAAAAACAGGCCACAGCTCTATTTGCAATAAAGTAGTGCCAAAACTGGGTACAGCTTTGAGAGGGAGATGACCTACTAACTAGCATCCATCATGGGTGCCAGTACAAACTGCTACCATTAGCAGCCAGTACAGCGGTCAGTGTGCTTTTCGAGCCACCCCAGGACATTCATGCCTGGGCCCAATACAGAACTGCAGCAGTCTTTCGCAGGAGCTTTGATTGTGGATTATGTTTTGGAGCAATCTCATTTTCCTGCAGATATCTTTTCATATCATGCCAGAGAAAGGAAGAAGAATATGATACAGCAGTGGATGCATGAACTCTTCTACAGCAGGAGAAAAAGCAGATGGGAAGCAGCTTTCCTGAGAACAGTAAACCTGCTTTGGTAAGGATCACACAGTACACGCAGTGTGGTCACTGTGCCACAGGTGGCTGTCCTCTCCCAGCTAATCCTGGGACATTATACATTGAGCAACGCAAATTTTCATGAGATTTAGAAAGATGAGAAGTAGCAAAACAAGCATAGGGGCATACTGCAGTAACTAAGCATGGTGAGCAGCTTTCCTCTTTACTCATTCAATCATTAATACAGATATCTTTGGTATGCATTAGCAATGCCCAAGGAGCAGAAGCAGAGTACAAGCAACACACAAAGCTCTTTCTGCTAAAAGTTGTCAAATTTCAAATAAATATTTGAAATACCAGTGATCTTGGGGTAATGCAGCTCACTGAATTAATTGCTAAACATCTGAATTTTTCAGAAGTTATTAAGAAAGCAAAAGACTCTCCCACCAACTCAATAACCTTTGGAACAAGTCCCCAAATCATTAATACTTAGGAAATTTACCTATGCTCAATCATTCCTATTCAATTACTCAGAATTCACAAGCTGCATCAAGAAAAAAAAATCTCTCCAGCAGCAAAACTCAATGTATGGTTTTGCTCTGCAGTCCATGCTATACTTGTTTAGTTTGCTGGGTAACAAGTGCAGCAACTTGGGTCATTCAATACAGCAAGCTCTCTAAGCCAGAGTGATGCTCAATGTAGTTTTTCAGTAAAAACTATGAGTTCCTTAAAAAACAAGTACAGATATACATTAATGCCTCCCACCAAGAAAGCACTGAGGTTTTGCAGTGAAGGAAAAACGGCTGCATAAGGAAAGATTAATTTTATGTACTTGCAGTGCCTTCTGCAGGTATTGTAGATTTGAAACATCGATACACTGTTGGAAGCAATTTGACAAGTCATGAGAAGGCAAAAAAGGAGCCATAAACCAAGCACTGTAATCTGTTGACAAAATGGATAATAGCTGCTCTGCTGGATAATAATAAACTTACCAGCACATTAGCAGATCATCTTTCATCCAAAGGACCTTCAGTCAGCTACAGGCAAACTATAACCCACATCTCTGTATCAAACTATACACACAAATTATGCATCTCTATACCATGTGCATATGCACACACACACTCCCTTTCATTAAATTACAACTGCTGAAACAGTCACCGGTATAGCAAGTGCTTAATGGTGCAGTTCTCTTGCATACCGAATCCACAGACTTTCTTCAACAGCTGCCAGATTCACCCCACGTTCACTCAGCAGGATGTGAACCTTGCTGTTTAAATGGTTTTGAGTGAGTCAGAAAAGAATCTGTCCGGTTACAGTTCTGCTCCAAAAATAGCACTGTGCTCATTCCCAAGTATTTCAGCAAGAGATGGGCCAGGTATGTTCCAAGTCTTAGACAAGAAATTATCTGCATCAAGAAGCCATACTAATTGGTATTTACCATATTCAATTCATTCCAGCTGCGGGGAGATACAGACCAAACTAAGAAGAGATGGTTCCACCAAGTAGGACCATTCTCTCTGACTCCAGGAGAGCCCTGGTGTCTTAACAGCCACAGGCGGCTATGGAAGTCAGCAAAGTAAGGCATATACTTACTGTATTAGTTCAGCTCTAAAGGTCTAGTTTAATCTTACCTACTTAGAATATGGTGTTATGGGTTTGTGTGGTGCAGGGGTTTTTCTGGTAGCGGGCGAGGGGCCGCAGGGCCGGCTCCTGTGAGAAGCTGCTGGAAGCTTCCCCGGCTCCAAGTCGGACCCGCCGCTGGCCCAGGCCGAGCCCGTCAGCGACGGCGGTAGCGCCTCTGGGAGAACAGATTTCAGGAGGGGAACCTGCAGTGAGTGGGGGGAGTGGGATGTGAGAGGAACCCCTCTGCAGACACCGAGGTCAGTGAGGAAGGAGGGGAGGAGGGTTTGCCCCTGCAGCCCGTGGTGAGGCGGCAGGCTGTCCCCCCCCAGCCCATGGAGGGGAGCGGGGCAGCAGATGCCCACCTGCAGCCCGTGGAAGGACTCGCCTTGGAGAAGTTGGTGGAGGACTGTCTCCCGTGGGAGGGACCCCCCGGTGGAGCAGGGGACGAGTGAGGAGTCCTCCTCCCCCTGAGGAGGAAGGAGCGGCAGAGACCAGGTGTGGGGAGCCGACCCCAACCCCCATTCCCCGTCCCCCTGCGCCGCTGAGGGGAGGAGGTGGAGAGAACCGGGAGTGGGGTTGAGGCGGGAAGGAGGGAGGGCTGGGGGGAAGGGGTTCTAAGGTTTGGGTTTACTTCCTAATATCCTTGTTTTGTTTTGATTGGGAGTAAATTAAATTGATTTTGTTTCTTCCCCAAGTTGAGCCTGTCTTTTCCCGTGACCATAAGTGGTGAGTGATCCCTCCCTGTCCTTGTCTCGACCCACGAGCCTGTCTTTACATTTTCTCCTCATCCCACTGTGGCCAGGGAGGGGGGTGGGGGGAGTGAGCAAGCGGCTTCATTGTGCTTTGTTATCGGCTGGGCTGAAACCACAACATATGGCTACATTCAAGTCCTCTTAGTTCTTTCTCCTAAATTAGACACCGTTCCTTTCTTTCCCCACAGAAGTATCACAGATGCGGTGGTTTAACACTTAAAAAGTCTCCCACGTGGCTTCGAACAAGTCAGATAAGGTCAAGTTTCAGAGCGCTTAACAATTTTTATTCCCTAAATTATTTAATTCAGTCTTTAAAAGCTTGTGAGTATATTTAGATATTTGGCCAAGAACTTCTGACATTTGAAAACTGGACCTACCAGAGGAAACACTGAAAAAGAAGTCCATGAACATGACATTGAAAAAAAAAATAAATTTCAGAACCAGATTACTAGAAGTCAGCATTAATGGATGAAATCATCTACAAGTGTTAATAAAAGACTAAGCTCTCCCCTGAAGCAAGCCCACATCAAGACACGAAGAGGTGTGACTGCATACTAGGGGGAAGAACAATATTTGCAAGGGATCTTACCATTGCAGGGCTGATAGTTTTCTGTTTTCTGTAATTGAAATAGATGGATTGGAAACATTTATCAAGTGTAGGACACCTAATCAAAGATCTGTTGTCAGACCTCAGCTCTCTGAGCAGTCAGAATAAACCAAAAGAAGCAAACGAAATGTTCTCCTGAACTCAGTTAATTGCAGCTATGTTGTTCTCTTTCTTTCATGACAGGCTAACACTGAATAAAACATTTAAGTTTTTCAAGAAGAATCTTAAGAAAGGATGAGCTGACAAAAATAAACACTTCCATTGCTGTAAATCAATACATAAAATTTATTGAAATCCAAGCTCAATGTGTACAGAAGTCTCAATCTATGCACCTATAAGGACTGAAAATACACAAAAGTAGATAACACATAAACTTAGGTACAAAAGCAGGTGGTTTTACATTCAAATAAGCAAACCCACTGTAATCTAGTGAGATCAGATACAAGGCAACAAAGAAGTAGATTTTTGAGCTTTAAAAAGAAAAATAATAATCAAACATGCTCTTGAAATACAAGTAAGATACTCTTTCCTAAACAGCTGAATATCTTCATTATCTGCTGGACGAAAGAGGGTAATGCTAAGAAAGTCACTCTAACTATGCATGTACTCATGGGTAGGGACTGGATAATGCAACATATGATAGCGTGGCCCACACTGTGCAGTAGGTCAACAATGGGAAAATAATCCTCTTGCTTCCTCTGTAACATTCATTCACTATTATACATCAAAACCACATCTGACAAAAACCTCACTAAAGAGGATGGCTGATGCCTATATATATATATATGTATATATATTTTCTAAGTGAGAAAGCTGAGCTGTAGAGTCAATCTCTAGTTGAGCTGAGCTGCATTCAAGAATAATTCTGTTGAAGTTAAATCGACAGGTTCTTCTTTTTTAAAGTAACAATTAAATGACAAATGTATTCAGCAAAACAGATTCAAGGGTCATACAATGTGTGACAGATACAACCAACACTTAGGAAACCCCAGGGTCATAGACAGTGCAAAACCTAACTGTTCTTTAAAGTAAATTTCATATTCTTGCAGTGTCCTCCAGCCAATTCATCAGCATGGCTAATATGAAGCATGCCTCCCTTGCTTGCCAGGAAATAGAGCACACGTATTCAATAGGCATGTCAGGTGGAATCACAGGTATTCCAGGCAATAAAGGTGGTGGCATGCCAGCTCTGCTAGAAAAGCAGTTTTTTGTAGGAGACACATTAGTCTCGCAACTGTGAGACAGTGAAAACAAATTTTCCCCCACAAAAGCATAAAAAACAGCCCTCCCAACCTTTATATCTTTTTTTCTTTTTAATCACAGATCTACTTTCAGAGAACAACCTCATTTTTGCTTTAGTATTTTCAAGTGAAGTTCAAGGTAAGGCAGCGCAGTATATCTTGGTCTGGTACAAGACTGAAAACAGTGTGGCATTTACTGGTTTGTTGGAATTTAGCACTTCTCAGGGGAGCATTTCACTTTAGCACCTACTATTGATCCTGAAAGACTGGTGGGATAGCATGGTCCTGCTCACCACTCGGAGCTACACGCCTTGGAATTGCCATATTTGCCCAAGACAGTATGACCTCTCCTTTAGCCTGATTTCAAATTACTTTTGTACCTAGAGAGTGTTAGGTGGCACCATTCCCTTGTATAAAGCCTAGTGGATGACTTTTGCCCAAAATGCCCACCATTGAACCTTGGGCAATTTGCTACACCACATTCTGAACTCTACCAGAATGCTGGGACTAGAAATCAGAATTTTGATTGTAGAAGTGTCAACGTGGCTTTCAGTAGCTAACCATCTGAGCTCTTCACAGGCCTTTCAGCTTTCTGTTTTCAATGCCCTTCAAACAGCAGAGGTAGTGAGGAAAGAACAATTTAATAAGAAGTCTCTTTTGGAGAAAGAAGCTGAATGAACCTCTGTCTCCAAGACTCATGCCAGCACTATAGCCACTGAGGCATCCTTCCTCTGTGTTCCCCTCTGCTGAAAACTCTCACCCTAGAAGAAAGTCTTTGACTAGCAGTTAATTTACTTGCCTTAGATTATGCTATTTCAAAGTGTTCTCTTCACACAAAGGAAAACATCATGAAACCACTCATGAAAACCACTCAGTTGCTTCTGCACTTCTCACTCTGAAACTCTGCCTGCCTCATTGGGATACTGCCATAGGTGCATACCATGATGTAACACCAAAGCCAATGCTGAATGTCACTTACTCCCTCGGCAATGCAAATAAGGCCAACTGTGTGTTGACATTTTATGTCCAATTCACACCTTTATATACCTCATTTGCCGGACTTACTATTTGTATTCTTTCAAATTGAAACTGAAAAAGGGTTGTTTCATTTAGGGAAAATGGAATTAAACCAAAAATGAGTGCAGCTGACACAAGGCAAAAAAAAGAAAGATGGAAAAAGAGCTTATTCTCAAAGTGTCAAGGCTATTTCTCTCTTTTTAAACTTCTTGGCTTACGATTTTCACATAAGACTAAGCCAAAAGTCATATCAACATTCCTGTCAAGTCATACATTTTATGGAAGCAAGTAGTTATTTAATATCATGGTTAATACCATTGCTCATGAAAACTGATTAAAAGGCATTTGGTCTCATGACAGTCCTTAAAGTCAGGTTTTGTCCTATAGTGCCACTGGAGAGATTTTGTAAATTTGCATGAGTGCTGAAATCCTGGCCTGTAAGAAACTAAAGTTCAAACAGCGTCTCTTCACTAGAGCCAGGAAAATCTACACTAAAAATCTTTGACTGAAGCTGAGCGAGAGCTTGAGTCTGTGTATCCCAAATCCCAATATCCAACCATCAGACTTCTGTCTCCATCTCTATTTATTGAAATCTCTATTCTTCATGCCTTCCCAATATTACCTATTAATTCTACTCAGATCAAGCCTAACTTCAAGATCTCAGAGGTAAATATAATTTCTTAGCATCTGTTTTACCTAACAGTACTTTAACAGGACTGTGTATAAAAGTAACAGTATATAAGCACACAGGTGTATGCTAGGCACAGAAGGAAAATCCCAAACCATAAGACTAGATTTCATGAGCAGGGACCTAAACTGAGAACTAGAACATCAAATCCTGATGCAAAAAAAGAAATGCTGGTGAAGAGCTTTTCTAACAGCGTAGCACTTAATTCTGGTGTAATCAGCAGCCACCAGTTAACTGTGAAACCCCATGTCCTTTCATCAGGGCCTAACTATAGTCAGCCCACAAAGGGAGAAAAAAGATTTTTGAACATGATTCTCCCCAGTGTCAGTTTGCTGAGGACAATGAGCACATAGCTCTGATACATCACTGTAGTTCAATCGCATGGTATTTTTCCAATTTGTTAACACTTTGGTCTTTAAGGAATAGAAGCACTATCTAAAATTCAAGATGTAGTGAAAATTCTTTGTTGGAAACACAAATTGTATTTTAAATTATGTGTTTTGTTTTGTTTTATTAAATAGAAGAAATCTACTTTGGAGGTGAAGTTTTGAAAGGGATAAACTGATACTGAATGAAGAAAAATTTTACATAAGCTTTCAATCATTCCTACAGTCAATCCAACCATTTAATTCTTCCGTCACCAACTCCTAGAGTTTCCTAAACCTGGTTTCCTGAAGTTTAGGAAACTATGGTTTCCCTCTGTAGGAAAATTGTGAAGATTTCTTCTAATGCAACACTGATCTGTGCCACGAAGCAACTTAGTATGGAGTTGCAATAAAATCTATTAACTAGTTAAGGAACAGAATATCTTTATTGCCTCTAATCAGTGTACGTCTGCATTTGATAGACTATCAAATTTTTATTGAAGATGGACTATGTTGTTTGTTTTTTAATAAAGACACTGCATAACTAACATTTTAAAGAAATATCAAAGCAGTTTCCTTTTCAACACAGTTAAGAGCATTAATGTTTTCTATTGCCTTCAGTGGAAACAATGAGGTTTACACCTCTGCTGTTTTTAGCCATTTTAGCCATTCTTTATTTCTCCTCACATCTGCAAACTGTTATACTGAAAAGAAAAAATTCATTCAGGAACTGTTCATACTGTCCACAGCTGACCTCATTACCTTCAACACCATCTCCCCAGTTTCAAAAGAAAGAGGTAACTGTTTCATTCTTCATTCTTTTAATTTCTGTCAAACGGGTGCAGGTTGAGAAGGACTGCAAACCTTGCACTTTGATAAAGTGGCTTATCGAAAACTGAGAACACAGCTGAGAGCCAGCCACTGGCACATTAAACCGGTATTAATCAAGCCAAACTTGGTAACAAGGAGAGAAGTAAGGTTTGTTTACTTTCCATTTCCAGTTGAACAGTAACAGAAGCATATGCATGAAAAAATAGCATCTTTTTAATTGTATTTGCATCCTACTTATTATACCTTAGTGAAAGAAAGAACAAACATCGGAGAGCTAAATCCTGGGCCCAAGGTAGTTTCTCTATAGCTGGTCAAAGGGAATTATCACCAATATCTCCCTCATTAAGCTCTAAATGACCAAGTGAGGACCCCAAGCAGCTAAGAACCAAAAGTATCTGAAGCAAGAAGAAAAGAAAAATCTGTCTATATTTCTTATTGCAGACAAGGACCCGCAGACCAGCTGAGCACAAGGCCATGACAAGAGCTAACCCAACAGCGGGTTAGTAGTTAGTGATGTCTTCCCTCTGTGCAGCACCTACAAACACTCACCGGGAACAGTGTCCAGTTTGGGGCTTCTCGTTTTGAAGCAGACACTGACAAACTGGAGATGGTTCAGTGGAGGGACACTAACATGGTTGGGGACTGGAGCACAGGGCATACACAAGGAGAAGCTGAGAGAAATGGGTGTCTTTAGCCTGAAGACAAGAGGACTAATGGGACCAAATTACTGGCTTCTGCCTCATGGGTGGTTATAGAGAAGATGGAGCCACAATTTTCTCAGATAACCACAGTGAAAGGACAAGAGCAACAGTCACTAGTTGCAACATTGCAAATTACTGCTAGATATAAAAGGGAAAAAAGGTTCACAGTGAGTATGGCTAAGCACTGGAACAGATTGCCCTGAGAGGTCTAGTGATCTACATTCTTGGAGCTATTTAAAGTTTGGCAGGAGAAGGCCATAAGTACCCTCACTTAACTTTGAAGCTATTTCAGCCCCTGTTTCAAGCAGGGCTAGATGATCTTCATTGGTCCCTTCCAACCTTGTCATTCTATAATTCAAGGATTTCCAGTCTTTGTTTTTAAATATGGTTGCCCAATATTATACTCTAGATAAAGCTAGACAAGTTATTCTTTCATGTTTTCAAGTGCTAAGAATGATTCTACACAGGTAAAGCATCCAGCAGCTATGAAGAAAATCAAGGTACTTCCCACCCAAGGACTCACATTCTGGTGTGCTTGTGAACTAGAGCAATGGAAATGATAGTAGTGATAGCTGTCACACAAACAGGTGGAAGAAATGGAGCAATATCTCTCGGCAGGCAAAAAACCTTTATGTAAACAGTTGGTGGAAAACGCATCCAGTCATTGTAGCCTCAGCTTTGCAGCTGAATTAAAAAGGATTTTTTTTTTAAACTTCAGATTTGTTTTCTATAGCCGGACTGCATCCTCCAATGTCAGTCATGCATTAATAGTACCCATTCCTATCATGAGCTATCACACAGAATATGGAGAACAGCCTGCACCATCAACTTGGCCACTCTATAGGTTTTAGTTAACTTCACCTGCCAAACTGTTTTAACAAAGAAGTTCAACTTCTCCAGTGCCCCTTGATTTGTGTGATATACCTTCAAACAATAACTTTTGTTTGAAAGCCAATTAGAAAGTATGGTGGTTTCTATTTTGGTAAAATAAGAATTTAATTATTTTGAGAGCCAAGAAAATGGAGGACATAGAAGACTGCGGGAACTGCCTTTTGCAGCAAAGATCTCCTGTACCTTCTAAACTCAGTCTATCTGTTCTACCCTGCATGGTATGATACTAAATACTTCATATCCCCAAAGAATATCATCTGATTCCTTCAAACAAAAGACCTCATTTACATTAATTAAAAACAAAGCAGCCAAACTAAATATATTGTCTAGTGACAGAGGTACCATATCTTAAAAATAGCTGCTGGGGTACTATGTCATCACCCAATTACAGCAATACTCAGGCAAATGGAAACCATGCCCTGAGGGAATAACAAAATTGCCTGAAAAGCTCATTTATCTAAGATAGTAAGAAACATATGTATTAATGGATTTAGTCACCAGAATTAAACATTAATCCAGAGTTTCAGTGGAGTATTAAAAAAAACCCTTGAGTCTGCATTTGCATCCAACTAACATTTATCCCATTTAACACAGTATTGGTTGACACTTCCTCTTCTATGAAGAAAAACACATTTACCGTTAGAAATTTATTTATGAAAATGTAACTGTCTCCCTGCCCACTAGGTCAATTTACTTCTTGTGAAAACCTACACCTTCCAATGTATTTCTTGTCTCATTAGAAGGTAGTGCACACCTAGCAGTCACAGCAACCCCTCTTCTCCCCCAAGAACCCTTGGGGTTGCTTCACAGATTTCTTCCTGTCCTTCAGCTGATTAAGAAAATGTTCTGACAGCACTCTACTGGGAGAAAAAACACTCACCAGCCCTCTGTAGAAAGAAATGTCATTATCTGGAAAGTAATGAACAAGCAGGACACCAGTTCTTCAGCCTCAAGATCCAGTGACCTTTAAAAGGGAAGACAGAGCCCCAGTCCATGTTCTCAAGATATTATTGTTTTGATTATTACACACACACACCCCCCCACTCCCTGGCCCTTGCTGCATATCCAATGGCTAACCAAAAATCAAGTGACATTTATCTTGCTCCCTGCCCACATTCACAGCAACACACAAAAGGTCCAAATGAAGAAGAAAGAATTGTCCCTCACCTCTGCAGTAATTCATTATTTACTCATCTAAAGAGATGAAGACTGATGTACTCCCTCTGCAGTTGACAGGAAGCATGCCTTCTCCTGCGTGAGGCAAAGAATTGTATTACAAACTGTATTTTTTCCAACTATTTTTGACATACCAACCCAAATCTGTCCGGGTACAACAAGTATGAGACTGATCTTTTGTGGAAATAAGCTGCTATGCACCGGACCTAGTGCTGAGCTCCCAGAGGAACCAGAGGGAGGCAAGATCTTCAGCTTAGGGCAGATCCTGGCATGAAGACTTACAAAATGAAGATAAACTTCCTAGAAATAACCAGAGTTCAAGTCAGAGAAAGTCAAGATGCAGTCAGGATTAAGAGTTCATCATTCAACTTTGCAATGTTTCTCCACAAATAGGAAAAAAAAAACCAAACCAAAACAAACAAACAAAAAAAGATCAACTGCCAGAGCACTGAACACAGCACTGCTTCCCACACCCGGAGGCCTTCAGTCTTGGGAAGGCTCATCCTACAGAATATCTCACCAGGCTTCTGACAGACTCAGCAATTTATGTGTCAGTACTTCCACTGCCAACTTCCGCTAGCCAAAGAGATAATAAACAATAAGCACTATATGATTCCCTAAAGCAGAAGGAAAATGAAATCAATACAGTATTGTTCTGTGAAAGAGTCATTTTCCTGGAGAATCGGCTGCTGGTGGCCATCAGGTACTCACCACTGCTGTTCAGGAAAGAATTCGTTACCCAGTAATAGGGCAGAGAACAGACGCAGGCATTCTTCCTAGTGACTTCCAATCCTCATTCATTTCCAAACACACACGAATACATACACCAAATGCTGCACTTACAGGTTTCTCTACAATTCATTAATGTTCATTCTCTTAACCAAGTAAGGCATTCTGCAATCAGGCAACAAATTCTTAAGTAGAGAGCTTGCCCAGCTTTCCTTAGAAGCCTTTACTTTTATCTCTGAGCAGATTTTTTTTTTTAAGATCCAGGAAGTAATTAGCTGCTATTCCCAATACTTTTCCCTTAACTGCAAGGCAAGTGTTATTCCTTACATAGCTGTATTATGGCTACGCTCAGGGATACTCTTCGGTATATTACAGAACCTTGTTTATTGTTGTCACTTTTTCCACAAGCTCTTCCCCGCCACATCAGTTTAAAAAAAGAGAGGAACTGAAGTAATATCTTTGGCCACCAGATACCATGCAATACCAGCTGTTACCATCATAAGCAAAACTCATCCATTTTCATACGAATCAAACAGCTGCAAAAGAACAGACATCTAAGCCTTTACCTATCATAATTTGGTAACGGATATGTTAAGTGTACATAAACATAATTGTTAAAAGGTTGCATATCATGAAGTACAAGGCGATTTGGACATCTTTCCTCATACAGGAGCCATTTTCAAACGACACCTCAACCACATGCTGAAATTTGGAATAGGAATTTCACGGAAGTGCTGATGAGAAAGGGCCAAGCACAGCACAGCTTCATCAGATTCATGGGTTCAATTCAATACTTGTGGCTAACGCAAATTTTTCTACTCGTGTGTATTTTTATATCGGAAGAACTCTACTTTTCGGATGCATAATATTCTGCATGTCACTTCCTTTAGATGCAATGCTTCAAATGTGATTTTGCCTACTTCACAGAATCTACTTTTCTGTTTCAAAAATTTCCCTTTAATGGGGATTAAATGATGATTTAAATGAAAAAAGGTGACAACAAAGGAGTACCGCATATACCCACATATCCTCACATTCAGAATCACCAAGTAATTGCAGTGATTATTCTGACCTTGTATTTCAATTCAGCAAGGATGCTAACAGAAAAAAAGCCTTGACAAGTAATCCCTCTAGATAATTTGATATTTTGGATCAAATAGTGATTTGGTGTTCATTTACATCTTCTCTAGTCACATACAGTAGACAGAACTACACCAGCGTTAGTTCTTACAGCCTTTTTTCACAACTGTTGACTGAACCAAGCGATGGGGGTAAAACAGCATAGTACTGACATCTTCTGGCACAGTTTTATTGAAGACCATGAACCACATAGTCTGACCAATTTAGTCAGTGGGCCAAACTCAGTATCGCAGGCATTGAACAGTCTAGTCAGGAAATATCTCTGCCTTCAGCTTACCCCAGGAGTGGACATAGACACAACATAAAGAAAATAGGAACTTACTACCACCTCCCAAGCATCATATCACACCATGGTTATCCAGCAAATTTCAAGCAGTCACACTGCAGAGTCTGTTTTCAGTGTTACCATCTACAGAATGCCCTACATTTGATATTACGTAATTTCCCAAGACAGACTTGCTAGTGTCTCCACATTAATGAACAACGAGATCTCAGAAGAAAACGTTCAGGGGATTTTTCCAGTTGGGTAAACAGTAATACATATTCAATAGCTGTCACTTACTTTCTGCAGAGCTTCAATGCTCCTATACATGATAACAAAAACATCTTCATGCTTAAAATTAATAACACACGCAGGTGACTGTCAGGATTAGGCCAAAAGCATGGTTAGGCCAGTGACCCTGTTACCTAGTTTAACACCCTCAAAACCCACCAAGGCTTTTAGGAAAGATGCAGAGCTCCAGAGCTACTGTCATCAGACCCCATCACATTTTTTATTTTGCAAAAGATACACTAACATCAGTGATATTATTCAATCAATGAATGTGATCATTTGACTCTGCACATTTAACATTCTGCTAGCACATTCAATTGGCTAAGACAACTTTACTCCTAAAAAAAAAAAAGTGTTTGTGTCCAGTTCAGCATAAACCCATCACCTTCTTCTCTAGAAATACTTCTACTTCAGTGACAAGCAATGAGGTTTTTATATCCTAGGCCACTGGTTTTTATATCCTAGGCCACTGGTTCTTGGGGTGATGCTCATGAGCTACTTGTAAAAGGCCCATCAAAGATAACCAATAAAAACAATCTTAGTTCTACTGAAATTTTATGTACAAACCCACAGAATAGAATTTTGAAACAAATGCAAGAACAGTCCATTGATCAAGCAGACAATAGGTGAGCAGAGCATTGTCTGCACACCACCTTGATCTAAGGTGGTATAACAGTAAAATGTATAGTTTCACTACTGAAGGAACACATCTCCAGTCATGGAAGACCACATTTGTATTTGCATAATTGCCCATTTGTAATAAGGCCGTGTTCTGGAACTCGTACATGTTTGGAACACTTTCCCACAGCTGTAGCCTCATCAGAATCAAACATGACCTTCTAAATATGTTCTAACTCCACTAACATTATTCAGAAACAAATCCATTTAAATCAGCAGAGCTGCTTGCAGACCAACGTGCTGCTGAGCTGAATAAAAGAAACAGGCTTTTGCATATCTAATTGTTTAGTACCTCATATCTTAGAATGAAAATAGGATAGAGGCTCATGTATGAATTATTCCTCCCAGCAGGAAAAACAATGTTGTGATCCAAAAATGTTCAATTCAGTTTAAAAAAAAAAAAAAGCAAACCCACAAACTTTCCCCCCGCCCAAGAGCACTATGATTTCAAGGAATGTATAATTGCTTCACGTTTATCCTCTGCATGTAGAAAGATGCAGGACTGATGGACTGAATGCCAAAATGCTTGAGCCACTGACTTCAAGCAATCTATAAATTCTTGTGGAATCTTTAAAATCATTAGTTACTTAGAAGGCTTCCTCTTTCCTCCACCCTTTCGTATTACAAATTGAGAAGAATAACACAGAGCTTGATCTCATAAATGACAACAAGTCAACAATCCTAAAAAATGACTGGTCAAAAGACAGCCCAAACCTCTCATTCAGCTTACAGTTAACAAAATCATACAACCCATCTTCCAGATGAAGAGAGCAGGAGAGAAGTTGATTCCCACACTTCCCAAAAGTTAGGGAGGGAGAGAAGAAATCTAGAAGTGTATCTGCTGATCTTGCAAAAGCATTTGCAAGGATTTACTGATGTTACACATTCTACCAAAGCTCATACTCCGACATATTCACACAGTTCAGAAATTGAACGAAAACTGAGAAGCTTGCTGGACAATAAAAAGAAAATACACTTTGAATAAGGAATAAATTGCTATAAAAATGGTTAATAAAGGGTCAGATTTGAATGGAACAATGAAGTTAGTCTGCTCTTTGACTTTACATAAGCAAAACTGAAAGTTCAGATGAGACACAGGCAGCAAGTTCTCCCACATGAAGCAGGCACTACCTGACCTAGATGCAATGTCAGTGAGTGTTGCCAAGGGAGCACTCACAAGTCTGTAAATTGTTTTTAATCACTGCTAAATTAGTTTGTTGGAAATTTGGAACTATTTTACCTACACCACCCCCCCAAGTTCATTGATGCAGAACAGCTTCTGCAGGCTGCACAGCTGAGATTCGGAGGAAGAGAAACAATGACTTGAAGATTTTCTTATTTTGTTTCCAAATGACACACTGAGGGTGTGGAGGGGGGCAAATATATATCCTGAAGAGCAGTGAAAACAACTAATCTGCCAATCTGATTAAAAGCATTCATTTTTGTTTTCTGAAGCCTTACAAAAGGCTATAATTTATACAGTAAGAAAACTGACAAAATATTACTATGCATTTCGTCCTTGTAAGATAATGCTAAATAAAATTACTGCTTCCAAGATATATACAGTGTCTCAACTCCTGTGCCAGGAAGTAGCTTGTTTCAGGGACTTAAACATCACTACCTGGCCAAGAAAAGCAAAGAGATATGGGAGGTTTCCCCAGTGCAACCGTCCACCTTTAAGAAAAGGCAAGGTTGTTTCTACTTAGACATAAATACAATGGTTTCAGATTCTTCTTGCTCTATTCTATTTTATCCTTATCTCTCCCACCTCTCAGAAATGTCTGCCCAAACACCAACATGAAGCAAAGAACTGTCTAGTCAGTCAATGTAGCCCAGGTGATAAAGCAGAGACAAAAGCAGTTTTCCTGCTATTTGCTATGGCTGCTCCCTCTCTTCCTATCTAAACACTGTTCCAAATAGACCCATATAATCCTTGCCCTGCCCCCGCAAAGAAAAATCAAGAACACTTCCAAATATCCAGGACAACAAGCAAATAAAGAAACATTCTTGAAAACCTCTGAAAGCACTGATGTGCAGGGAAAGACTATCTCCAAAACCACACAGAAATATCTAAAAGTTTGGCACTTAAGAATTTGGTTTCACTGCATAGGAGTGGTCTGGCCAACGATTAAACCTCAAGGTCCTCAGAGTATTGGGTTATCCTCTTGGTGACTCCCAGTTCATAAACAAGCAGAATTACACAGGAAGCTTTTAATCAGGAAGTGCACTATGTGGGATGGTGACGATCATTTCATCCACTACTGTACCCTTCCTAAAGTGCAGGACTGAAAAAAAAGCTATTTTCCTAGTTTTGTTATATCTTAAATAGATTGTAATTACTAATCGGAAAGATGTAGCTTTTATCATTTCTTTTTCTCAAAACTATTCTGAATCATCAGTAGCCATTGTCAACTGTTAAATGCTCCTGAAGGCATAACTGAGGACAGGAAAAATGATCCTGATTAATCTGTACCTCCCAGGCATCCAAAGCAGGCAATTCTGTCATGTAGTATGATAAGCAGCATCTTGTAAAAGAAAAGAAAAAAACAAACAAACAAAAACCCCAAAACCAGAATGTTAGCTAATCGGACACGTGCTTTCATCCATCAGATGTGGAGATAGCCAGTTCAGAAGGAGTCAAGACTTGCAGTTAATTTGTCAATTACTTTTGTAGTGTGAGAGGCCATCACTAACCTTCTGCAACATCATTATAAAAGTATGAAGTATGGTACAGACAACAGTTTATTGGTCTAAGATTAGGTAAAATAAATAATAGTAGCAGATTAATTTCTAGTTCCACAGTTACCATTGCGCCTTATTGTCCCTTCTGTTTTTCATCACATATCTCTTCTACCAGCTCTCATGAATTCTATAAACTGCTTCATTTAGAAAACACTACATCAAAGCCAGCTCTCTTCCCACTCCCAGCACCAAGCAAAAAGGAAAGGAGCATAATCACTCTATTAACATCTGCCAACTTCCTCCAGGCTGATTCAGGTAGAACAGATTAAAAGCAAACACTTGCACAAAGATTTCTCAGCAAGCAGTTCTTAAAGACCATGAATTAAAATGATTTCTTGGTGGATGGGACAGCAGTCTTAAAACCAAGAAACACAAATCTGAGACAGCACCCAGTTATGAAATATTTATCCCTGTTACACCTCAGTGAAGTTACACATCACTGAAAATGGTCCTAGCTATTAATCAGCCAGATTCTTGCACTTCAAAAGCAACTCACTGATCATCAAATGACTTCTCACCACCTGTCAGGCAGACCCTAGAACATCCAGCACAATAACAGGCCAGCTTTCTTCCTTTTGCAGAAGGGGTTAGGGACTTTCAAAAAGCAGGATTAGCAGAAACTTCTCTCTGGTCACTTCCCCTTCCAGGCCCCTTTTTTAAAACAAACAAACAAACAAACAAACAAACAAAAGTAACCAAAACAACCAATCAGCAATTTGACAGAATTTTCTTTTTTGTGCAAAGATTTCAGTTTTTCAGTGATTCCTCCTACCAAGTCAACTCTAATGTAACTTTTTTCATTCTGAAGTCAGCACTTGGCTTCAATTAAAAATAATGACTCAACCTAAAAATGTAATGTTGCAATGCAGAACCATGGATTTAAAAAACAAGTGGTTTAAAGTTGTGCTGAAATCATTCAAACTTAAAAAAATTAATTTCTCACAAAAGCAGATCTTTCCAGACCACTCAACCTCAAGGGCTTCAGTGCTATCCTAACTATCACAATAAAGCCTGAATGAACCCTGGAAACCCTTGACCATTCCATAAGCACCAACTCAATTTTTAAGAGGTGCTCAAATAAAATTATGAAAATAAGGAGGGAGAGAAAGTTAGACTCATATGCAGTGTCACAGGAAAGAATCTATGAAGACGAAGTGTTCATAGAAATATCTGTTTGCTTTCCATCTCTCTCTCCAGACCAAGTTTTCAGGCAGTGGCCTACATACCCCTGGACAACACTGTACTACACCTAGCCAATGTCACCACGGACTTCATACCAGAAATTCACTTTTGAACAGGATAGCCCAGTCATCCCCACTTTCTATGCTTTGGTTCAATTTCTGAAGTGGTCATAGAGCACATGAGCTGGATTCCTTTCAGGTGAAGTCAAACCAGAGGTGCACCAACTGCTTATGGGTGCTCAGTCCACAGGATCAGACTAGAATAGTCTCAGGTAAACTCCCTACATATGCAGCATGGGTACTGGATCCTCTGCGCCAAATTTTTTGCTTTCAAGACCCACTGAAAATGAGCTCCACTACTTCCCAACTTATACACAGGCAGTAAGGGCTCCCCCAGAGGCAAGTTACCTGTGTGTGCTCAACTGCCAATATAAATGAAATTTTTTAAATGCTCTCGCTGGAGAATTTCATTCTTCCTAGTTCCATAAATCAATAAGGTCAAAACCAACTGCCCTAAATAGTTATTATCACAAAGAATAGCTATATATGTTTTATTTTCAGAAGCAGAAAACTGCACTCGCTCTTTTTGCCTCTCTGCCAGAGGCAAGAAAAGGTTAGCTTCACAGTCTTGCTCTAAAAGCCAAGCTAAATTTTTTGCGAGCTCTACATCCCTCACCAGTGAGCAGCAACTCTATACCTCATGCCTGTTTCAAACCAGTGGAAAATCCAGCACTGCAAAGGGGAACATATTTAACTAACTGACAGTAGCAGAAATTGAAGGGTATCTGTAAGTCCAGAGAGAAAGCGCTGAAAGTGCAATTTTCACTTTGTCTGTCCTACATTAGTGATTAATTTCATGTCAACTGCAGTAATTGCTGCTCAGCTCCTCACATCTTCATGTATTGGGTTTGTGTGGCAAGGTTTTGGTAGTGGGGGGTTTACAGGGGTGGCTTCTGTAAGAAGCTGCTGGAAGCTTCCCCTGTGTCTGACAGAGCCAATGCCAGCCGGCTCTACGACGGACCCGCCGCCGGCCAAGGCCGAGCCAATCAGCGATAGTGGTAACGCCTCTGTGATAACATTTTTAAGAAGGGAAAAGGTTGCTGGGACACACAGAAATGGCAGCTGGAGGGAGGAGTGAGAACATGTAAGCAAAACAACTCTGCAGACCCCCAGGTCTGTGAAGAAGGAGGGGAGGAGATGCTCCAGGCGCCGGAGCAGAGATTCCCCTGCAGCCCGTGGGGAAGACCACGGTGAGGCAGGCTGTCCCCCTGCAGTCCAGGGATGTCCACGGTGGAGCAGATATACACCTGCAGCCCGGGGAGGACCCCACGCCGGAGCAGGTGGGTGCCTGAAGGAGGCTGTGACCCCGTGGGAACCCCGCACTGGAGCAGGCTCCTGGCAGGACCTGCGGATCTGTGGAGACAGGAGCCCACGCTGGAGCAGGTTTTCTGGCAGGACTTGTGACCCCGTGGGGGACCCACGCTGGAGCAGTGTGCTCCTGAAGGACTGCAGCCTGTGGAAGGGACCCATGCTGGAGCAGTTCGTGAAGAACTGCAGCCCGTGGGAAGGACCCACGTTGGAGAAGTTCGTGGAGGACTGTCTCCCATGGGAGGGACCCCACGCTGGAGCAGGGGAAGAGTGTGAGGAGTCCTGCCCCTGAGGAGGATGAAGCAGTAGAAATAACGTGTGATGAACTGACCGTAAACCCCATACCCCATCCCCCTGCGCTGCTGGAGGGGTAGGTAGAGAATCCAGGAGTGAAGTTGTGCCCGGGAAGAAGGGAAGGATGGAGGGAAGGTGTTTTGAGATTTGGTTTTATTTCTCATTACCCTACTCTTGTTGATTGGTAATAAATTGAGTTAATTTTCCCCAAGTTGAGTCTGTTTTGCCTGTGACGGTAATTGGTGAGTGATCTCTCCTGTCCTTATCTCGACCCACAAGCCCTTTGTTATATTTTCTCTCCCCTGTACGGCTGAGGAGGGGGAGTGATAGAACAGCTTTGGTGGGCATCTAGTGTTCAGACAGGGTCAACCCACCACACTTCATCACAGCTGGAGAACAGATTCAGAATTAAATATTTACATGAAACAATCAAAACCTGCTTTAGATAGCTACTGCATACCCACCAGTTACTAATTCAACTGCACTTTAGTTAGAACATATACCTTGAGCTAAACTTAAAGCTTTCAACCATTCCATATTTACATATATTCTCAAAATATGACAACCTTGCACTTTTAAAATTAAGTTTATCATAATAAAAATCTTCTTTGCTTCATTTCTAGAAGTCCAGCTATTTGAATCAAATATCTATATTAAGTTTCTAAAAAAGGGAAGAAAAAGCCAACCTGCCTTTCAAAAAACACACCTGTGTTATACAAAACCTTCATTGAAAAAAATGCCTCTAGTCCCAAACACTATAGTTACCTAAAAGACATCTGGCTTCCTTAAAAATAGGTAACTGGGCTAATAATATTTTTAAATTCCCTATTATATGCCCGTTTTGTGGTAATTTGAAACATGCAAGGGCAATTGTTGAATTCTGAAGTTTCGAAACTATTTTAAACTTCACTGGCCAAGTGAAACTTGCGACACCAACTGCTCTGCTTCCTGGCGCGAGGCTGCATGGCAAGAATAAGGCCAATGGCAAGTGTCACATCAGGGTTAACAGAAACTTCGAGGTAGCAACGGAAATAATTTTCCAGCCTTTGACAGCTAGGGATTTAGTTTCCATTAGAAAGGAAAAACCGAATCAGTCAGTAGTGACAAACAGAGCTGACTAACGGGCATGTAATTCTGCAACACAAGGTGTGTTTAGTTGCCAATAACGTATTAAATCAATAGCTAAATGACCCAGTCACAAATCAATACAACTAACTCAGTTGTTCTTACTCATACATAAACATTCCAGATGATTTTAAATATGGCACTAGATTTCTAGATCTACCTTTTCAGGGCAGAGTTTGGGAGCAGACGAAGTCTGCCCAGTGTTCATGCTCTCAGAGCTCCACCTCCAAATCTGGAAAACAAAGTGTTAGGTGACCTACGCCAAAGCCATCAGGCTATTCCCACATAAGAAATATTGCATTTTACCATCCAAAGGTGGTTATCTAGAGGTCTTTATATGCCCTAGTATGACAGATTTCATTTTCCTCACTTTATCAGGCAAATTGCTGTCATCTTTGAAACTGAAGATCATCTTTGCTCTGTCCAGCTGCGCAGGTAAAAAAAAAAATTGATCAAGGACCAAAAGTTGGTCCCCATTTTGCCACAATTGCAGTTATTCAAGAACATGCTTAACATGTCAGCAATCTTAAAGTGAAGACACTCATACGCCCACCCAATTCAGCAAGGTACATATCCCTCTTTATGTTCAGACTGAAAATATCTTCAGCCCACTAAGTAAAACATCAAGATGGCTGAACAATCAAAATGAGATAGCAAACTCTTGCACTACACCGATTTTAGGTATTGATTCAAACATTTAAACTACATTTGCATCAAGCTTTAGCTAGCAAAAAAAAAAAAAGAAAAGAAAATCTGTTATGCATAACACTTAGGTGATTGCACATTCAAATAAGAATAGTATACACATTTAAACAAGTGAATCCAAATATGCTCCAGAGTTCAAATTCTTTTGGGGAATGAAGTTTTTAAAGCATTTTGACTACACAAAGGTTAGGTTTACTTTTCATCAAGTCTTCTAACATTCTTATTACATCATCAGCTCTTTCTGTCCCCCAAAGCCTTTATATTACATTTACCAGATACAAGCCTGCAATGTTGAAGACAGAATTATTGAAGATCCGACAAAACTCTTTTATTTCCAGGGGTGTCTACGCAGGGTGGAAGAAAGAGATCCAAAACAGCTCTTTAGCCTTTTGCCTGCTGTGTTCACTGGAGCTTCAGCTCTTCAGCCTCCTCTATGCTCCAGCTTTTAATTCCTTAGGCATGTGTTGTAGTTCAATGAAGAGACCATCTCAAAGGTAAGACAGTGACCTTACTGCATGTGGCATTTCCTATGTTCCAGCACAGTAAAAAGCTGAGTATCATAATCTGGTCCCTAAGGTCCTTTTCCCTAAGCTAGGTACAGTATATATGTAAACTGCCTGTGCATGGAGAGGCAGCTTTCATACCAAAAATAAAAATACAAACCCAGTCTAAACTCCAAAGAGATTTATAAAAGAAATGATGTGTGAACCACTGTGTGAATCCCTTTAAAAACAATACTCACCTATAAATAACTCCAGACAGAGTACAGCAAGTTACCACATATAAGACATGACTTAAAGACAGTCACAAGGAGTGGAAAAATACAGAACGAATTCTTCTGACAAATCAGGAAAAACATACAGTCAAGTGCAAGCTATATAAAAAAAGAGCTGAAATATTCCATAAGTCTGCTTCAGATTTTTTTCCACAGTATCAAATACCTAACTCTATTGTCAAGCAGGCAACTAGCAACTAAATCTCTGCAAAAAGTGATCAAGGAAAAGTCACACAGCCCAAGAAAACATCCTGAGGCCTATTCGAGCTACTGTGGACTTCAAGACATAGGTCCACAACAACTGATGTTGTACTGTAGAGAAATACATTAGAATATACAGAAAATTTTTCACCAGAGAAACAACGCACTGCCTTTTGGAGATTAATTGAATCAACATTCTGTTACACTAACTCTCCTACAAGGAAACCAGATGAACCTTGATTGCATCCACTGGCTCACTGGCTGGTGTAAACCAAAACATCCCAGGTGGATTCATCAGGATGAGCAGAGCAGCAGCAAATTTTATTTGTTATTTCCAAGCTAGGTAGAAGCTGTTTCTGAAGTCTCCATTCCTCTGAAAGGAGGAAATGAGTTTGAATTTATACTTCAGAAGAGCAAAAAGTACTGTGGGAGGACTGGATATGGTTGGAGCAGTCTGTGATGTCCATCCTATAATCTCTTATTTTGAACATCCTATGGAGCTTCTACAAATTGAGCTGAAACATCACAGGTTTAAATCAGAGGTGTAGGCAGAGGCCTAAAGCCAGACTGACAGCGTCTGTCTATTGAAGTTTTGTTTTAGTTAGAACTCTCACATCTCTAATGTTAAAATGGATTTGTTTAAATAATTTACGACATGTTAAGTGTGTGAAGTGCGCAATCAAGGCACTTTTTCCAGAACAGGAATATAGGTGTCACTTACTGAAAAATCAAAACATTTTCTTTTGAAAGGTAAAGTCTCTGCATATGTAGATTCAGCTATTATTTGAGCCAAATTAATTCCTACATTCTACAGTTATGGTTAATGAACAAGAAAGACCAGCTTTAGTAACCAAATTAAAATTGCAGGGAGCCCTACGCTGAACCAGCTTCCATGGACTTCTACTAGCATATGGACACCTATAGTCCTCCTAAAACAGAAAACTGGAATGCTTCTAAGGTATTAACAAAGGCCAGCATGTCCACTGGATTTGTGAATGGAAATGACATGGCCTCAGAAAGACCAACATTACACTCCCTGGCAATTCTGTATGTGAATCAGAAAATAACAGCAAGCGTAAAGCAATTTTGATACTATCCCTCAAAGTCCCCAAAATGACACCGCATGTTTGATACGCACAAGAAGATAGGATCAGCTAGGTACATTTCAATCATTCCTGGCTCTCCTTAGATTGCCAAGGTAGAAATGTGATAAATTGCTGCTACTCCAATTTTTGCTGCAGAAAATGTACCAAAGCGAGGGCAGCCTGCCCCACTCCTGGGCTTAACCTCTTATTTCAACTTTGGCAAGTTTTCTTTCACCTCCTGCCCATGCAGGGCTGGTCGTTCTCCCCGATAACCTCCCCACAAGCGTGCAGGGCTCCCCCGAAGCTGTCCCTGCTCCAGGCTGAACCAGCCCTGGTCCCTCAGCCCCTCCCCAGAGGGCAAGGGCTCCCACCCTGACCATCCTGGGGGCCTCTGCTGAATGTCTTCCTTGCAGTGGGGAGAGGGGTGGTCCAAAGCTGCATGCAGTAGTCTAGATATAGCCCAACGAGTGATGAGTAAAGGGGGATAACCACTCTCCTTGTTCTGCAGTTAATGCAGCTTGACTGTAGGTTTTGTGACCACAGGCAGAGTTGTTGTCCCTCCTGTTCGTTTCCCAAGCTGCATGCCTTCGTGTATGTGCATTTTAGGTATCCTTACTTCCCATGTTGTTCCTTCTTTAAGCTCTCCTCACCAGGCTGGCCAGCCTGCTGGCAAAGATGCTCTCACCCCATTTGATCAGGCGGATCCTCCTCTCCACAGCAATCCTTGATCTTCAAAGAGGGTCCTGTAGCTGTAAAAACTAGTTTTCTGTCTACAACACCAGCTCTAGCTGGGTCTCCATGCAGATGTGTCAATCTCTTTTCCATCTTTCCTGGTGCTACATAGGTTGCTCCCCTCCTTCTGCAGGCAGGCCACCGCATCTCCCTCCCCAGCCGCAGCCCAACCTGTAGGGCTCTGCTGCAGGCCCACGCTGTACCAGGGGAGCAGAGACCCTGCCTGGCAGAGCAGCACTGCCCCGTGACAGCCACTGAGCAGACCTGCACCACCTTCAGCAGAGTTTGGCCAATCTCTACTGGCTTAAAGGTTTACGCAATTTCCTTAACGCAGATTCCTCCTATGAAAATGACCAGTGTCTGTCCCCTCATAGAAACAGCCCCTGGAAGAGAGGGGGCCCATCCTGATCCAACACAGCAATCCCCAAGTGTCATTTTGGCTATAGGAAGCCTAATAAATAAATCAGGAAGGTCCCGTCTCTTTATACAGTTGCGTCTTCAAGAAACTGTCACTATCCAGTTTGTATTCTGCACCTAGCCATAACACAGGCCCCTACCATTTTATAGTTTTTCAGTCAAAAAATAACTAATGAAAAGGGAAGCACAAACAACTTGCAGGAGGCTCAGAACAGCACCATGAGCAGAGACACACAAACAGGGCACAAGCATACAACAGTTGCACTTGTCCTAGCCACTGAGAGTAATTAGTACATAACATTACTCAAGAGTATCAAGCAAAAAATAGACTTCTTATAAAGTGAAATTTTTCACTCCCAGTGGTGATAGTCAGTGCTGTTGCAAGAGCTGTAACAGCCCCCAAGAGATGGCAAATATATAAATGCACTTTTAATCACCGCAAAATGCTGACACTTGGTTCTGTCCCAAATCCTATTGAAAGGCCTTTTTTCATATATTGAATCTAACAGTCACTCTTTCATATACATATTTTAGACACAAGCTGTCATTAAATGTCAATGCTAATACAATGACTGTTAGCTATCAAAAGGTTTTTTAGAAAAAGCTTCCTGCAAAATATTTCAAATTGAACTTGAATAAGCACTTCTCTGCAGAAAAGTGCTCTACTGAGACTTTGAAAGCAACTCTGAATTCAATTTCTCTCATAATAAACCTGATGGTCTCTGCCCCCTGACTTTGCTCAGCTCACTTGTAGACATTTTGGTTATTCTTGCTCCTGCACCTTTCACAAGCCCTACCAAAGACCATTCAAAATATCAGCATTGGGCAGAACTCGTAACAAAAGAACTGTTAGCATTTTGGAGTTGTCAGTGCAAACAAAACCAAGCTGCAGCCTTACTCCAAAGGAGTTTATTTTCCAGGTAAATCCTTTGGTTGATAAACCTTCTTAGAGAGTCTCTCCATGATGCAAAGTAGAAGCTGTCTCTGAGGTGCCCTCTGTATTCCTGGGGAAGTTGGAAAGCCGGGCTGGGGACTAGTAAGTGTGATCACCGGGAGTTGCGTGCTTGAATTTCTCCTTGAGTTTTCCTGCTCGAGAACGCCAAGGTAAAACTGAGTTTATATGGCTTTGATATGAAATCAGAACCTAGAAGTCCTCAAAGCCAGAACTGAATTAATCAAAATTATTTGTGAATCAGAGGACTTTGTTTTATGTGGCTTAAGATGAGAGACCATCTGGAGTTGGACCAGATGACCTCCAGAGGTGCTTTCTAACCTCTACCATTCTGTGATTCTGTACTTATATGATGTTACCATTTAAAATCCTAACCCACTAGGCACATGAAGGGGGGCATGGGGGGGAGACACAAAAAAAACCCCCACAAGACTACCCGCTTTGCACTGTATACAGAGGAAGAGCAGGCTCAGTGTTTGCAAGCTGATTTTGCCATTTGGTTTACACCATTGCCTGCCTTACAACAACAGGAGTAATACTAAGCTCTTCTATCTCATGGTCTGCATGAGCTCTGCATTCCTACCCAACCCTCTCCCCCCTTTAAAATTAGAAAAAAAATGTTGGCTTTTGCCTCTCCAACAAGATGGTGTAACTAATCTCTCCTGTGCTGCACAGTAATATTAGTTACTGACGGCCACAGGAAACCCTTACAAAGTCTCAGGGTGAAGTCAGGTATTTGTTATGACAATGACATTTTGAAAAGTGTAAAAAAGTAGTCAGAACGTAGGAAGTCTCCCTTAAATCAAAAGTATTATTTAATGCCGTTCTTAAATCCTCGGTTGTGGCTGCTCTCCAAGAGCAAAAAACAAGCTAGCAGTTTGCAAGAGTGGGAACCAATCTGAATAGTCATGGGTGAATGTCACATACAGCCCAAACAAATCTATTTACCACTCAATAAATGAGAGACCAATAATTGATTCTTCCTGGAAAGTGAAAATTTGGTATTTCCAGAAAGCACATTAGATTTTTCCCTAGTCATAAATTCATATTTACACCTGATTCCACTAACAAACACTTATATAATCAAAGGAAAACATCAATCCATTTTATTAGGCATGAAAAGGATTTAATTTTATGCTGGATGCAAAGGAAAATGTAAACATTTTGAAACAGTGGGGTTTTTAATATTTAGTCTGAATAAAGAATAGTAGCAAGCTGTGAAAACATAATGAAATCAAAGTAACAGTAGGCTATGCTACTAATCTGGAAATAAATTTCACTCCCATCAAACACCACCATTCATTTAAAACACTTCCATTACACAGCATTCTCCTTGTACCCTTTTCCTTCATGATCCCACTGTTTTCCTATTTTAAGTCAAACTGGGTTTTGTGTGACCTTAAGAAACAAAAGAATACAAGACCAAGAACAAAGAAAATCAAGAACAACATGAAAACCTACAAACTGTTTAGTGAGGTACCTGAAGGCTTTTAATGGAAGGATTGACAGAGATGAGTGTCATTTTCTATCTGCTAACAATCTTTTAAAATTACTGTTATGATTATTCAAACAGGATTTAAGAAGGCTGATACTTTGTGAAAAAAAAAAGACTGCAAGAGTTAATGTATTTTTAAAAAGATGCCAATGAAAAACAACAAAATATTCTGATTTTTAAATTCATACACTCAAGTTTGGATTTGTAGCTGCAGAGTCTCGTATACCAATACAAATCAACTTTACCTATTTCACCCAGGTACTTGTGGAAAGGCAGTCGGAACAATTAAAAAAATCACACACATATCTGAAGATACAGACTACAAGATAACAAAGTTAGGAAAACTTAATCTTACAGAAACCTGAATTCCTAAAGCATTTTCCCAATTTACTAGAACAGAAAGTTTTTCCAACACATTCAATGGCGGGGGGGGGGGGGGGGGGGCAAAAATGTGGGTTTGTGTCAAGAACTTTTAGAACTATGTAAGATAAGGACTTTAATTTGATCTTGGCATTCTACAGTCAAAGAAAATAAGCTCAATCTGAAGGCATTAAAAACCTCAGAGTTATGAGCTAGGTTTTCAGCTCATTTGTGCTAACTGTGAATCTCAGTCATATACTTGTGCAACCACTGTGTACAGGTGTTGCTTTACTGCCATCGTGCTATGTAAGAGTAATAAACATCTCTACTTGGAACTCTTAATTATAGATGACAAACTATAAATCACTAGTTTGTTGCAGCATCAGAAGCCTCAAGATGTGATCCATCATGTCTATATCCCAAGAAAGAAATTAATCCCTCTGTTTTGTTTAGCAGAAGGCATAGATTTATTACATTTATTTATGAGCATGATAATATTGCAAGAAACAATTAGGGCCACGCTTGTCTTGAATATTGCTTTCGTCCATTCTCCTACCATTGCCTATACTGTTTTGCACTGATACCATTTGATACCCATCCTATGCAAGCATAAAACAACATAAGGTGCGAGGCAGTGGAGAAGCAAGTACTGTATCTTAATACAGAGTGAATCCCATGGGAAATTTGCTCACACGAAGAACAGTCGTGAACTTCCATCAACTAAAAAAAATTCACAATATAATCCAGGCACATAAGATTATTAAATGCTCACTGAAAACCAACAACTACTTATATACATGTGTGTGTGTATCCGTATATATGCACAAATGTATTTTATCCAAATGACTAGCTACTGTAATCTAGGCAGAATTGGTTCTTTAGATACTCGCTCTTAGATGTTACAAACAAGCCTGAAACATTTGGAAACTTAGCCTCAAATGAACAGTGAAAATCACTCTTCAGTGCTAGTAAGAAGACAATCAGAATTTGACATAGAACAAAAAAATATTGACAGTTGAAATCAGTTTAAATCCTGGGGTACTGAATAAGGGTTTCTCACAATTACTGTATTTCACTATTCTCTAGGCTCACCCATGTTGTTTTACAATATAACGGTAATAAATGTCAGGCATGCAGGCAGGAACTTTTTAATGGAAGGAAAAACTGGCTGGGCTGTGGGGACACTCTGCGAGGAAGAACAGCAGGTGAACATATTAGTCATTTGTGTATCATAAGGTACTATATCCACAGCAGGACTAAATTACTCTTCAGAAACAAACTTCCTTAACCATCATTACTGCAATCACTAACATGAAGCTATATGCTGTTACTGATTACACAAATGTAGACCTCTATAGTCCAGCTGAGCAGAAAAAGCCCCAGTTCTAGACTAAGTCTACACATATTAAAAAGGCAATGAAAAATGCTTTGTTGTTTCCTATGAGAAAGGTGTTTAAATACAAAGAGTATTTGGGGGACGTTTTGTCTCTCCTTTTTCAGAAGGTTTTAATTGCCAATTATGTGCACTGTCATTCCCAATACCACAGAGCTGTGGGTTCATGATAGGCCAAAAGCCCTGCAAATAGAAGTATGGATGTATTCTGGCACATTAGTATTTTGACCAAAAAAATCCTGCTACTTGACACAAAAAACCCCCCCACAGGTATTACATACACAAACAAAGCTGTCATAGCACAAGACTACTGAGAAAAGCAACCAACAATAACAAAACAGCTGCTTAAACAACAACAAACCAAAAACCTTTCCCATCTGTAACACGATGCATATTCTCACAAGAAACTCGATATTGCTATTGGTCATAGAGGGTCTTCACTGAAAATGATCAGTAGGATTATGCAATTTAGGAAATTCTCCATAAGGTTCTAAGGAAGGGGTTGTGGTTTCTCACATGTTTTGTAAGAAATAAACTCCTGATTTAAGTGAGTTTATAATCACATGCTAATTAAATTATAAAGTGTAAATTAAGCCTTACTGCAATAGATCAGATATTTCCAATACAAGGCTCAGGTCACTGCTGTCTTAAATCCAAGGCTGACGAAAAAACAAAACCCAATTACAACAGTAGTAGCACTTCCCTTCCCTCCCCGTTTCTCAGAGAACCAGAATCTACTAGGTAGCTCAGAGGATAAGCAGCCACAGTTCTGCTCTGGCTACATCCATCTGCAACACACTTGTGTTACCAGTTAAGGCTTGCCCCATCCTGTATGAGGGCAGCAGCAGACCCACTCTCTCCATTACACACACACTCTGCCAGTTTTAAGATTAGTGCTACAGAAGACACAAACACCTTTGTGTTGATCCCTGCAGTAAGGCAAAGAAGACTTGGATGGATACAAGGCCTAATGCAATCTGCAAGTCGTCAACAGCTTATCCGCCACCTTAAACTCTGTGTAAACAGCCAACGTACTAAAAGCTGTTTTAAGTTTCCTCAAATTCTCTGCACAATTGATCCATAATCATCCGAGTGCTCACTGAAGCTTAGTATCCTACTTTTTTCCATTGATTGCAAATTGCCTGTTCAGTTCCCTAACCTGTGTTTCAGCCAACATTGTGCTCAGTGGATAAGGCTGTTTGCAGTGCCTGGCTATTCTACAAACAGTAATGCAATCACACACGGAACGCTGGTTCTGTATTTGATTCCTTTGAGAGGTATCCTTGTTGTTTTCTTTCAACCCTTGAGGGATATATAAATGGAGAGTTTAAATTGAGCCCATGTCATAGGTTCCCAAACATCTGTGTGAGGTAGCAGGAGAGCTCAAAAACCCATTTGAAATAAGATTGCTGAACTCACTACAATTAAATCCCCATGTACAAGTGCTAACATCACAAAAATCATCATCAAACTTGGAAATAAACGCCAAATCAGCTGGCAAACTTGCTAAAGAAGCCATGAATGGGAAGGCCAAAGAGACAACTACCTTCTCCAAACAGTGGTAAGGCCAAAGACAGAGGTGGGTTGAGAAATACGACTGCCACCACCACCAAAGTCTGTGCTTCATTAATTAGTTTCTAGGACTAATCAGTTAATTCAGTTTCTAGGACTGCCAAATACTTTTTCTTTAGAAGGCAAGAAAAATAGTAGGTGCAAGTTAGTCATTCAAGAGCATATCCAGGCAGAAAAAAAATCAAAGTCCCTTTAATTCATGTTTAATAGCAATTAATTTGCAAGGAAAAAGCAGGGCTGTGTGATCCTGTTAGTGGTGATCAGGGAAAGAAACAATTGAGGTAAATATCAGATCTGTCCAAACTAAAACACCTGTTTGAAACATTTAAACCAACTGTGTTCTAAAGATAAAAAAATAGTTCAAAAAAATATTTCTGTAAACAGCAGCAATAGTTTCAAGAAATAATTTAATACCCCTTCCATTGACATTTCTTCCCTCAAATCAGTAAGCAAGCAAGCAGCTGTGTAGCCTTTGGGGTAGGGCTTTTATTTGTTTTAAACAAAGAAGATCTAGTAACCATTAATTCCTCTCAAATAAGAGGTTTCAGGACACAGGGGTGTGTGCTATTTTCTTTATAGATGGGCCTAAACAAAGACTGGCCAGAATTCACTACAATGAACATCGTTCTTTGAACTACTTGAACTCAAACTACTTTTAAAAGATAAAAAGTAAAATTTGCATGTTAATTTAAACAAATAAACCCTAGCATGCCACTGATAATGAGAAAATCAACAAAGCCTAGCCTAAAAAAATTAATTGATTCAGAGGTTTTTTGGTCAGTTAGAAAGTACACTGGTGCCTTGTTTCTTCCCTACCAGTTGCAGTGATCTGCAGGATAATGAATCCAAGTGAAAGACGGTTCATTTATTTCTTGACTAGCAAATGCACAGTTGTCTTGAGCTCACACAAAATAGTTTTCAAAGGAAACCTCATTAAACTGGAACATATGTTAGTTGTTCTTATATTGTTTCTAGCTGAACAGCAACATGAAATTCTGAGTTTAATTAAGCTTAAAAATACAACGCTGTCTTTAAAACAATGTACCTATATTTCTCATGCTTCCTTCCTCCATCTCTCACAGCTTATTTTTTAAGGCTCAGAACATCCTATGCTCAGAGAAGACAGGAAACTTGTAAAATATTGCTAATTTGTAAGTGAGGCTATCTACAACTGCTTTCAAAAGATGCTAAGTACTTTTAAAGTTCTTTCTCTTTCTACTTTAAATAAAGACTTCCATTTCGTTGTTTAACCCTAATGCACATAGGGCCCGCATCTGGCGCTACACAGATGCCAGATTGTGGCTGCCCCTCTCACCCCACGACACTTTCCTGGTTCCACTGAACAGAAAGATTTAGGCTACCATCCAGCAAAGAGCATGTGCATAACTTCAGAAAATGAGTAGTGCCATAAAATCAGATCACTAGTTTACTAACATCATTTAAAAGTTTATAAGCATCCTCACAGGGCAAAGAAAAAAACCCACAAAACCCCACTGCAGTAGCAAACATACTAATGGCACTTATTACCTAGAAAAAATGGTGGATTTCAGTACCAAAGAAATTCATGTACCTGTTCACCTTCCTAAATTAAAGCACTTTTGTCATTCTTTTTCCTCCAGAAACAGAATTAAGTTCAGGAACTCAACGCAGGGTTCATTCTCCTTGAAAATGCATACATAAGGTACACCTAGTATTTCAGCCTTGCTGTACTTGCACGTGCAAGCAATTATCTACTACAATAAAGAATGACAGAACATGAGCAGGATACTCTACTGTGCTGCACACACTGCATAATTTATTGTTTCACTGTTCATTCACTGGAATGATGCTTTGGAGCATGTTTATTGTTATCTCTTTCTTTTCATCCATTCATCGGTGTATGTACTGATATCAGAGGACTTACAAGAGAGGCTTTAAATATCAGAGGAAATCAGGTTGGTGTCTTTTTCCTCTGAGAAGCCCTGAAATCAGAGGTGGTGGGAAGTACTGCCTGAGCAATTACTCCCAGGTTGCACTGCAGCAAGAGACTCAAAGAAATCTGCAACAGAAGGCACGATGACAGTAGATCCTCCACAACCATTTCTCTGACAACAAGATGATCTATTAAATGAACAGAAACCAAATTCAGCTTTAGAAGTCCTACAGTGAAAAGGTTAGCGGGTGGGAGAATATTCTGTCAAATAATCACTACAGGATTGCTCTAGCCTTCTGCTCTCCCCAAAGCTCACTCTTTTAGCCACTGTTGAGGGAGGAAAAAAAAAAGAAAAAAAAGACTTCTCAAAGGCAGCCTGCTGAAAAAGACTTGGACTGTAGTCAAAAAATTCCCCCCATGGCCACCGCCCTAATGTCTTTAAATTCACATCTAATTATGTTCATTTTCTTATTACCAGAAATTATAACTTTTTCTGAAATAAATGGTGTTCAGGAATACAAATTCTGCCTTTTGCTGCCACCTTCTAAGATGTTAGACTTGTGCCTTAAATATCGTGGCACAGGTTTATTAAAAGAGAGGAAGGTAAGTTATCTCAAAGAGTTTGCTACTATAATTTAACAGGTATTATAGTAAAAGCCAAATAAACAAGCTACACTAGCACAGGGTACATAAGTACTGCATAATACAGCACTGTCATGCATGAACAAGACACTAATCATAAGATCAGAAATTCTAGACGCTGGATAAAGGATTTTTGCCTTCAACTATTTAAAAAATACAAAACCCACACTAGACTCTTTAGTTGAAGTTTGCACAAGCTGACGGAAAACCACAAACTGAACAGGACAGGAATAAAAGCAAGAAGCAGCAATGCAGTTTATGCAGGTCTGACAGGAACCAGCAGAAAATAAGTATTTACGGGCTCTAAGATCAGGTCAGACTCAGACTAAAAGTCAGCCCAAAGCAAGGTTTTGCAGCTAAGTTCTGCACTTCCAAAGCCGAGTTTTATTGGTGAGAGCAGCTGACAGGGTCTCACCTACAACTTTATAAATGGCATTTCTACAGTCCTCTCCGACCTCTGAAGGAAGTCCTACCATACTATCAAACAAACTTCAGAGCCATCTGTCTGTCTACTTACATATCCCTTTCACTCCAATGGTTCTCTTGCATTTGAGCAGTGCTTGAGGACTCTAAACCCAGCAGAAGTGCTGCCATCACAGTGAGTACTTTACAAGGGCTGCAGGAGGTAACGATTCAGGATACGCAAGGCCATTAATTGATTATTTTACATTTAGCTCCAGTAGGCAATCGTAGCTACGTGCTGAGCCATGGCAGTTACTTTCCAAGCGAACGCTTTCTTAACTGAATGTTCCTGTACTTTCAAAACAGCCTTGCCTTTTTTTTAATAATCTTTCAAAAGAAAAAACATATCCTGCAGAAAATTGTTTCTTCTTTCAAAAACTACTTCCAACTGTGAGGATTTGACAGGAATTATAATTTCACTAGTACAGCTACAGCACACAAACCATCCCATATATATTCTTTCCATTCATGTTTTAAAATCTCTATTACCAGCCTCTCTGTAGGTGCCTTCCAACTTACTGCCTGCTCTCCTGTTTCCTAACACTAAAACAGATTCACAAGGACAAGTATTTTGTGCTATGAAAAAACTTCACCTTGCTTGTACATCTAAGTTCAGCCTTCTCTTCGCAGTTCAGTAAGGGCTCATTGCAGCAGGCCAGGATTTTTCTAAGTTCTTTTAACTTATAAAAAGTGTAAATCTACATTGCTATAATAAAAACCTTAGTAGATCAATATAGACACAGTTTTCATCAAAAAAAAAAACCCCACATCCTGTAGGCTATTATTTTGGCTTTCGTTTTTTAAATACAGCTTTGATAATTTTGAGAATACTTCCCCAAGAAATTCTACGATGGACCCCTCATGAGAGCTTGCGACAAATTTGCATTTTGAGACTTTAGAATTAACAAAGGATATAAATAGTACATTTCCATCACCTCTACATCTCCAGCATCCTGGCAAGCCCAAGTTCGTGGTCACTCAGAATGCCTTCACCTTTAATTCATTTTACTCTGAAAAAAAGCAAGTAAAGCCAACAGAAACTCAACTGGTCAAGTTCACAGAAGAGAAACATGCATGTCTGAGCAGCCAGCATATTGCTGGGCATGTAGAATATTTCTAGTTTTAGAAGTTTCATCAAATAAACTCTTGTAACACAGGCCTCCACCTGGTACAGAAAATAACAGAATACAGACATTTCACAGCATTATTGTACCAACGAGTTTTGTCAAACAGATCTGGAAAGTTTTGCCATTTCCTAATGTTTAAAAATGTGGATCTTCCCAATTACTGAGGAAAAATCAAAGTTTGTCATGCTCTCATTATAAAGTATGAGAGATTACAAGCAAAGTAATAAATACTTAAATGGCAACTACGGTGTATTGCTTTGATCAAAACTTTACATAAAACAGGAAGTCTGTAAGAAAGCCTAGGTCTGATATTCTTCCCATTTAAAAATCAAAGTTCTTTCCATTTTTCTCAGAGTAAAGCTTAGTATTTTCTTGAGTACATGGTGTTTGTTTCCTGTCCCAATTTAGTTAATTAACCTTATCTAGTAAGTTGGAAGGAAGCAACAGTAGCTTCTATAAATTTGGCTGTGACTGGGCCCTGTTGTTTGCAGGACTTTATCCACTAGGAAAGTTGCAAGTACCATGGCACTACAGAGCCCGGTTTCAGTACAGCTTTTTTAAAATCCCACGTAAGTGTTATCTGTGAGATTTCACATCAGCTCTTCTGTAAACTACAAAACCATCCTACAAGTGAGATCAAATACATTGTATTAGCAACGAAGAATCAAAGCAAGCATGTGGACAAGCAGCTCTCCACACAGGAGATGCTTTGAAATGTGCTATAACCACAGATTAGAAGTAATGAACACTAAATTAGGAAGGGTGGCAATCTTCTTCTCTATTCCAGTGTTTTAACTGGGGAAGGAGGTGAGGGAAGAAGGAGGGGATATTGGGAAAGAGGAAT